>NC_051222.1:37180675-37330675 GCF_015220715.1 Pygocentrus nattereri | reverse complement strand
CCATCCAGTGTGAATGCATATATGCACGCCCTCGAGGGTCATAAGGGAGGAAAGGGAAAAAAGACCCCCTGCCAACCCCAAACGCAAATGACACTGCCAGCAGCCTGTTCCTGTAGATCATGTCCCCAGCACTGAATTGAAAAGGTCACCAAATACTGTATGAAAGTTGAAGTTACCTACCTAAAGTTGCATAAAGTTCCATCTTACACAAAGTTACATCTTAAAAATCACTGTATCAACCATAAAGATACGCAGTTGCCTTCATTACCTTCATTCAAGAGTTTTGCTCATTTCATACACACACATATGTATATATAATATCATATATATCAAATAATATATACATATTTCATATTATATATTCTTTTTTTAAGAATATATAATATGAAATATGTATATATTATTTGATATATATGATATTATATATACATATGTGTGTGTTTTTTGGTTTTTTTTTACCCCCTCCCATCGACCCATAGGAGGGGCAGTAGTAGGGGTTCGGTGCATTGTGGATCGGGCAGTGTCCGAAGGCGTGGGCCTTGGCGTTCTGATCCTCGGTTGCTGAAACTGGCTTTTGGAACTTGGAATGTTACCTCACTGGCGGGGAAGGAGCCTGAGGTTGAGAGATACCGGCTAGATATAGTCGGGCTCACCTCAACACACAGCTTGGGCTCTGGGTCCAATCTCCTTGAGAGGGGCTGGACTTTTTTCTTTTCTGGAGTTGCCCATGGTGAGAGGCGGCGGGCAGGTGTGGGCTTTCTCATAGCCCCTCGACTCGGCGCTTGTATGTTGGGGTTTTCCCCGGTGGACGAGAGGGTAGCTTCCCTACGCCTTCGGGTTGGGGAACGGGTCCTGACTGTTGTCTGTGCTTATGCACCGAACAGCAGTTCAGAATACCCAGCCTTCATAGAGTCCTTGGAAGGGGTGCTTGAAAGTGCTCCTCCTGGGGACTCGATTGTCCTACTGGGGGACTTCAACGCTCACGTGGGCAATGACAGTAAGACCTGGAGGGGTGTGATTGGGAGGAATGGCCTCTCTGGTCTGAACCCGAGTGGTGTTCAGTTTTTGGACTTCTGTGCAAACCACAGTTTGTCCATAACGAACACCATGTTTGAACACAAGGATGTCCATAAGTGCACATGGCACCAGGACACCCTAGGCCGCAGTTCAATTATTGACTTTGTTGTTGTGTCAGCGGACTTGCGGCCATGTGTACTGTGAACTTCGACCAGATATCGGGGGAGGTGGGGGACATTGACTCAGAATGGGCCATGTTCCACTCCTCCATTGTTGAAGCGGCTGACTGTAGCTGTGGTCGCAAGGTAGTTGGTGCCTGTCGGGGCGGTAATCCTCGAACCCGGTGGTGGACACCCCAGGTGAGAGATGCCGTCAAGCTGAAGAAGGAGTCCTACCGGACATGGTTGGCCTGTAGGACACCAGAGGCAGCTGGCAGGTATCGACAGGCCAAGCGATCTGCGGCTTCAGTCGTTGCCAAGGCAAAAACCCGGGTGTGGGAAGAGTTCGGTGAGGCCTTGGAAACTGACTTTAAGTCGGCTCCGAAAAGATTCTGGCAAACCGTCAGGCGACTCAGAAGGGGAAAGCAGTGTGCCACTAGCACTGTATACAGTGGAGATGGTGTGCTGCTGACTTCGACTGAAGACATCATTGGGCGGTGGAAGGAATACTTTGAGGACCTTCTCAATCCCACCAACACGTTCTCCAGTGAGGAGGCAGAGTCTGGGGACACGGGAATAGGCTTGTCCATTACTGAGGCCGAAGTCGCTAAGGTAGTTAAAAAGCTCCTTGGCGGCAGGGCTGCAGGGGTGGATGAGATCCGTCCCGAGTTCCTCAAGGCTCTGGATGTTGTGGGGCTGTCTTGGCTGACACGCCTTTTCAACATTGCGTGGACATCGGGGGTGGTGCCACTGGATTGGCAGACTGGGGTGGTGGTGCCTCTTTTTAAAAAGGGGGACCGGAGGGTGTGTTCCAACTACAGGGGAATCACACTCCTCAGCCTCCCTGGTAAGGTCTATGCAAGGGTACTGGAGAAGAGAGTCCGGCTTATAGTCGAACCTCGGATTCAGGAGGAGCAGTGCGGGTTCCGCCCTGGTCGTGGAACACTGGACCAACTCTTCACCCTCTCCAGGATTCTGGAGGGTTCATGGGAGTTTGCCCAACCAGTCCACATGTGCTTTGTGGATTTGGAGAAGGCATTCGACTGTGTTCCCCGGGGTATTCTGTGGGAGGTGCTTCGGGAGTACGGGGTACATGGCTCTTTGCTATGAGCCATTCAGGCCCTGTACAAACAAAGCAGGAGTTTGGTTCGCATGGCCGGCAGTAAGTCAGACTTTTTCCCAGTGAGAGTTGGACTCCGTCAGGGCTGCCCTTTGTCACCGATTCTATTCATAATTTTTATGGATAGAATTTCTAGGCGCAGCCAGGGGATGGAGGGTGTCCGGTTTGGTGACCTCAGGGTCACATCTCTGCTGTTTGCAGATGATGTGGTCCTATTGGGGACATCAGGCCGTGAACTTCAGCTTTCACTGGATCGGTTTGCAGCCGAGTGTAAAGCGGCCGGGATGAGGATCAGTAACTCCAAATCCGAGGCCATGGTTCTCACGCGGGAAAGGGTGGAGAGCCCTCTCTGGGTCGGGGATGAGCTCTTGCCTCAAGTGGAGGAGTTTAAGTATCTCGGGGTCTTGTTCACGAGTGATGGTACAAGGGAGCGGGAGATTGACAGGCGGATTGGTGCTGGGTCAGCAGTGATGCGGGCTCTTTACCGGTCTGTGGAAGCTAGTGGAAGTGGCTGGGGAAAGGGAGGTCTGGGCTTCATTGCTCAGGATGCTGCCCCCGCGACCCGAACCCCGGAGAAGCGGAAGATGATGGATGGATGGATGGATGGATATTCTTTTTTTAATTAAATGCTGGTAGATTTCATTGCACTAAGTATAGAACTGGTCTACCTTGTCTGTACTGCTGCAAGTTTCATCACCTGGTAAGAAACCCACAATTGCAGTGTCATGAGCAAATGTCTACAATGAGCAGTTTCAAAGAACGTATAGTGATTTCTAGCTTGTAGCGTGAAAAAAAGTATTTATTTGAATATCTCACGAAAAAAGTCAAATGAACTGAACTTTGAACTAGTTCAGAATTAAAATTGTGAACTTTGAACGTGAACTGTTCACTTTGAGCATGTATGAACTGAACTTGAACTAGTTCAGAAAAGCTGTGAACTAGCACAACACTGCAGACCAAGAAGCCTCTGAGCCACGGGTGGAAAATCATTTTTGGTCCTATCTCAAAGGATATGATGGCAAACACCTCAGCCAGCAGGGAAACTTCAAAGCATACACACACGCAATACAAAACAAAACAAAAGAAATTTAAAACTGATGTAAAGCAGCAGCTGTATGTATGTATGTACTAACAATGGAACGATCACACACACCAAACTCTCACGTTCTAAAGTTCTACAGTCACAGTAACCTAAGCATATAAGTACTTAAGTGCTTTATTTAGTCCTGAAACTCAAGTTTACTGTGAAATGTTCAATTAAATTCAGTCAGTTTAGTTTGTAATACAATAACTGACCTGAGGTGATGCAGAAGGTGATGATGAGAAGAATCATCATTTACATCCAACGATTTTAGATTATTTCAAAGCTTCTTTTTCTCTCGTCTTCATAGTTTTTGGCCTACTGCTCTGTGTGTGCCGTTGCCTCCACGTCTCTCTGGTTTAGTGGTTTCCTGTGTCAGAAATGTTCCATGTCCCAGTCACAGACCCTCCCACCAGCATCAATGACCAAACAACAAATTACACAATGGGAAACAGCAAAACACACCGCAGGACAGTGCTCTTAAAGCTACATGACACCTGCATCAGCCCTATACAAGCAGTATATGATCACCTACTAACTTACATAAACACTAATGGCAACACATTATTTGGATGTTCAACTGTAAATGCTCACACTTTCTTTAACTAAACAGCTAGTAAATGGAACTGAACCTGAAGTCGCTCGTAAAATATTCCATTAAATCTGACCGTAACCCCTAAATCTGACCTCAAGGCCAAACCTACACCTACTTCTAAACCTAATCCTCACCATAATGTTGTTGATGATCAACTCAGTGTCTGTAGATTGCAGTGCAAATAAAGAAAAGCACACTGCAAACACAGAAAAACACACTGCAAATAAAGAAAAACACACTGCAAACACAGAAAAACACACTGCAAACACAGAAAAACACACTGCAAACACTAAAAACACACTGCAAACACAGAAAAACACACTGCAAACAGAAAAACACATCAAACACAGAAAAACACACTGCAAATAAAGAAAAACACACTGCAAACACTAAAAACACACTGCAAATAAAGAAAAACACACTGCAAATAAAGAAAAACACACTACAAACACTAAAAACACACTACAAACACTAAAAACACACTGCAAATAAAGAAAAACACACTGCAAATAAAGAAAAACACACTGCAAACACTAAAAACACACTGCAAACACTAAAAACACACTACAAATAAAGAAAAACACAGGCGCCTCCAGAAACACTGCAAAGCCAGTCACAACACTATGGAAGACTCAAAGGGCTGAAAGTGGACGGAATATCTATGATGGAAAATCACTGACAGAAGTAGATCGGACTATAGCCACTCGGACTACAGCTAACTCTCATTACCACACAGTGATGTCACTGATCTGCTGAAATCAATGTTAATGGATTGCTTGTGCTGCATAGAGTTTAAAAGTCTGAATGGCTCTGTCGTCTCCGAGTGTCCTCCGGAAACCCCTCCGCTGTGTTGTGACTGGATTATCAGTGTTTCTGTATTCGCAGCGCATTTGTAAGATGCAGCATCCATGTTGTCATTTTGATGAAAGTGTTTTCTGCCTTTGAATCTCGTTTTTTTATTTCTGCTTTGATGGATCTTCTCGGCCACCGTAAGTGATGCAATACACAAACTGCAAGATTCAAACTCTGTTAGCATAAAAACTAAAACATATGGAATTTAAGTAAATATAAAGGCAGCTTTTTCAGTGTGATGAATGTAGAATTCACTGCACGTGTGTACGAGAAAAGCAGGATGGTGAGAGGATGAATATATTGTGCTTCATTCTAAGAGGAAAAACACTATGAGGAAACTAGAAACTCTAACTTGTTCACTTCTTAGGATGCATTTATAGCAGTATAACATTAGAAATATTCTCTCTGAGCAGTTTGTGTCTGCTTCACTCTCTCACTGCAGTCCTCTTCATTATTTCTGAATTTAAATGTCTGAAATGTACTGTTATGATAGTATTTTAGCTGGTTAACCCAGATAGAATGAAGACTCTGCCCAAGCTTGGCTGACCTGTGCCAGACTCATCGTCAGCCAGCTTGAATTAGGCCGAGTGATGGTAACATTTGGCAGCCTTCATGGGCTCGGCCCAGTTGTGGCTTATGCCCAGCAGTTGGCAAAAGGAGGTCAGGCCAATTACCATACGTGCTGATATGGCCCAGTGAATGTTTATAGGTTTGGGCCGGGTGCACGTCACACTGGGCATCCAGAAAGTTGGCAGAAGGAGCTCGGGCCGATTACCATATGTGCTGATATGGCCCAGGGAATGTTTATAGGTTTGGGCCGGGTACACGTCACACTGGGCATCCAGAAAGTTGGCAGAAGGAGCTCGGGCCGATTACCATATGTGCTGATATGGCCCAGGGAATGTTTATAGGTTTGGGCCGGGTACACGTCACACTGGGCATCCAGAAAGTTGGCAGAAGGAGCTCGGGCCGATTACCATATGTGCTGATATGGCCCAGGGAATGTTTATAGGTTTGGGCCGGGTACACGTCACACTGGGCATCCAGAAAGTTGGCGAAAGGAGCTTGGGCCGATTACCATATGTGCTGATATGGCCCAGGGAATGTTTATAGGTTTGGACCGGGTACACGTCACACTGGGCATCCAGAAAGTTGGCGAAAGGAGCTTGGGCCGATTACCATATGTGCTGATATGGCCCAGTCAATGTTTATAGGTTTGGACCGGGTACACGTCACACTGGGCATCCAGAAAGTTGGCAGAAGGAGCTTGGGCCGATTACCATACATGCTGATATGGCTCAGTGAATGTTTATAGGTTTGGGCCGGGTACACGTCACACTGGGCATCCAGAAAGTTGGCGAAAGGAGCTCGGGCTGATTACCATACATGCTGATATGGCTCAGTGAATGTTTATAGGTTTGGGCCGGGTACACGTCACACTGGGCATCCAGAAAGTTGGCGAAAGGAGCTCGGGCTGATTACCATATGTGCTGATATGGCCCAGTGAATGTTTATAGGTTTGGGCCGGGTACACGTCACACTGGGCATCCAGAAAGTTGGCGAAAGGAGCTCGGGCTGATTACCATATGTGCTGATATGGCCCAGTGAATGTTTATAGGTTTGGGCCGGGTACACGTCACACTGGGCATCCAGAAAGTTGGCGAAAGGAGCTTGGGCCAATTACCTTATGCGCTAATATGGCCGAGGCATGCACTATAGCTCTGAGAGCAAGAGGAGAGTGGGCCGCCGTTGGCCCGCTGATGGCAAAGCTATTTTTTTGCTCAGCGTTTTCCAAGGGGTAGTTTAAAAGAGTATTAGAGAAAATTCCACTTATCATCGCTCATTTTCCACTAATGGCCCAATTTACTGATATTTCCTTCCTTTCTGTAGCTACACTTTGTAAATTAGTAAATAATTTTAATCCAGCTCAGTGTCGGCAACAACATTTTCAACAAAATCATTCTACATTAGGCCTTGCCATTATTTTGTTTTCCCTCGGTTGTTTGTAGTGTTTGTCTAAGTACATTTTCTAAAAATAAAAGTCTCTGTGCATTAAAAAAAAAAAAAAAAAAAACTGTATTCAATCCAGAGGACCTGTACTATTCAAACTGGGTGCCACTTATGGATAAGTCTCAAATGGCTTCCTGCTCCCTCCATAGTGCACTATATAGGTGTTAAAATAACAGCTTCTGAAGGCAAACAGTGCATAATGTCTAACAGAGAGCCAGCTGGGATTTAGCCGTGTGTGGACATATAGTGCACTAATTAGTTGAAAAAGTCGAAATCTCTGTACCGACACTATATAGTGCACTATGTAGGGAGTAAGGAGCCGTTCGAGACTCAGCCGGCCTCGGCAACCTCAGTAACATATACACAAGCCCACCCCGAATTATTCAGGAATAAATACTAAAATATCGTGTTTTATTGTGATGAAATGTGGTAAGTTAACAGGGATTCTGCTTGGAAACGTTTAGAAATCACTGCTTATACAAAAATATCACCGATGACGCGCTTTCACTTGGCGGGAAAACGCAGGTAAGACCCTCCACCTTCGCTGGATTTGCCCCGCTTCCAGCTGGACTTCGAGAGGGGCTGCGTCGTCGTTTAGAGTAAATGTAATCGTGTTTACGTCAAAAACTGGGTTAAAATGGCTTTAACGTACTATAAACAGCCCCGTTAGTGACCTAACATGAACAAACCACGAAGGAAAAGGCTTTGTTTTGAAGGGTAGCTCGTTAGCTTGATGGCTAAGTCCGTTGAATAGCGTTTAGCTGCGTTAGCTAGCTGGCGTTATCCACACAAACTGAAGCTCGATTTCAGTAAATTATTTATAGTATTTGCTTTAAATTGTGTCCGAGTTATTTATACAGGATGTGACTCCGAAATCCGCCGGCGAACATCACTTTAATGGCGAAAACGCAGAAATGAATCCTGTTTTCCGGGGTATTTTACAGGGACTTTAGCGTTAGCTTGCTAGTTAGCTGCCTAAGCTAGCTACCATCAGCATTAGTTCTCTTCACCCTTCAGCCCTCACTCTTTAGCCTTCAGCCTTCACTCTTCAAGCCTTTACTCTTCAAGCCCTCACTCTTTAGCCATTAGCCTTCAGTCCTCACTCTTTAGCCCTCACTCTTTAGCCATTAGCCTTCAGTCCTCACCCTTTAGCCCTCACCCTTTAGCCTTCAGTCCTCACTCTTTAGCCATTAGCCTTCAGTCCTCACTCTTTAGCCTTCAGTCCTCACTCTTTAGCCATTAGCCTTCAGTCCTCACTCTTTAGCCTTTAGCCTTCAGCCCTCACTCTTTTAGCCTTTAGCCTTCAGCCCTCACTCTTTTAGCCTTTAGCCTTCAGCCCTCACTCTTTTAGCCTTTAGCCTTCAGCCCTCACTCTTTTAGCCTTTAGCCTTCAGCCCTCACTCTTTTAGCCTTTAGCCTTCAGCCCTCACTCTTTTAGCCTTTAGCCTTCAGCCCTCACTCTTTTAGCCTTCAGCCCTCACTCTGTTAAACATCTGTTAATGTTTTTTATATTTCAGTGCTGGAAGGTTAATTCCCGTGGCACAGCTTTTATAGTTAGCTAACTAATTGTTGGCTGTTTCTTGCCAAGTCTGTCAGAAAATGAGCTGTTAGCAGCTCCGCACATTACAGAGAAGGTCGCTGGAGTTTTCATGTTGAGGTAAATCAAATAAAATGACTACTTGTTTTCTGGTTTCACTGATGGTTTTTCTTTTTTAACAGGTCTGAAAAAGCAGAATAGGATAAGGTGAGCCATGTATTTCATGTGGATGTGTGTGAATTTCTATATATATATTACACACACTGCTCAAAAAAATAAAGAGAAAGTATTCAAAGAGAATATTTCATTCATTCAGATCTAGGATGTGTTATTTGAGTGTTCCCTTAATATATATATATATATATATATATATATATATATATATATATATATATATATATATATATATGTATGTGTGTGTATGTATGTGTGTGTATGTATGTATGTATATATATATATAAAATACACAATACACACACATTGTCCACTTCAGGTAGTACACCTTATTGAATCTACACTCATGGCCAAATCAGCATGTCTGTAGGACATTTATAATGACAGTGTAAAAGGCAAGATGGCAGTTTATTCGTATGTAATTTAAATTCTCATGCATATATGCAGTGTTGTCACACAGTTACGCTTCATACAATTGGTGTCAAAATGATCAACTGTAATTTACCTGATGTGCATTTACACCCTCTAATAATGTGTTTAAAGCATTACAGAGAACTTCAGGCAAAATTCAGATGCTAGAAAGGAAATTCTGCCTCTCCTCTTTGCAGTTACTTATACTTGTGCTCATTCTGGGGCGAAATGAATTTGAAACTGCATTCTGCACCTGATTATATTTTCTTTTTCATAGACTTTCACCTGGCAAGCGTCCCATCAGGTCAGGACCAGCAGCGCACTCCGCAGAAAGGGCTTCACCTGAAGAATTATGCTCGAGAGATTGCAGCTGTTCTTGCATTAAAAGATGAGCCGAGACAGTAAGTGTGGCTTCCTGTGTCTTCATACATACAGCATTGTATGGAGATTTAAAGACTGTTTAATCAAATGTGTGGCCACGTTTTCTAGTTTATCAGCCTAGGAGTCGTAGATGAACACAAGGCTGATGTTATTCTCTTTATTTACGTGTCTGTTCCTCATTAAAATTGCTAAGCCAGCAAAATGAAACCGCTGCACCGTTTAAGGTAGAATAGAACATGGGAAAATGCAAGGCTGATAGACGGTGTATTACCAGAGAAGAGGGGAGGCCTGCTGTTTAAAAAAAAAAAAAAAAAAAACACCCCAGAAAAATCTGCCATGTGTTTGATTAAAGATTCTTCATAGGTCTTGTATGAAGACATATGTTCACTTGTGATGCTTATTATCACTGTTTCACCCAGTCTTCTAATTTTGGCTGCCATAATCTGGATTAAGGCCTTTCCGCTGAGCGTGCTGTTTGCTTCGCCCTGATGGGATGATTGACAGGTGGGTGTCTGAAAGAGCCAATGCAGTCGTATAAAATGCATCTTCACAGTCATCATCTGTGTTCGAAACAGTACACTGTTTACTACGTACTGCACCAGTATGTCCAAAAGGGAAAGGTAATTGCATTATCTGCATTGTTATTGTTTCTACAAAACCTTCACCCAGACCTGCCATTCATCCTGTCACAAGTGTTCACAGGATGGCATCTTTATTAAACTTCATGATTTCCCTAGGATAATGCAGCCTTATGGACTGTTGAAAGTTTTAGGTTTATGTCTGATGAGGATCATCATGTGACCACCTCTAATTGAAGCAAATAACATCTTGGTCATAGTTTTTCCTCACGATTATATGCCTAGGTGATCTGTGGACTGGTGGTCCTTTACAAACATGCTTAAAAACTTTCACATGGTACATAGAATGTCACAGAATTTGAACTTGCGGAAGAATTTTGAATTTGTTCAAAAACCTGTGTCTTTTTAAGGAAGGAAATCGGTGGAAGGCATCTGAACTGAGATCTTGCTCTATACGGGCCCCATGTTTCTCTGGGATGTTGCAAGTACTGCAGTTTACGATAACTTTATGCTCCTCTCGGCTGCAATCTTTATTCAGACCAGTCCATCTTTGTGCATGTCGATGTGTAACTTCTCAAGGACTTCTGTCTTTCATTGAACATTTTGGCTAATTTTATGGCAAAGAATGATCATGTTGGGAATATATCCGGGTTTCCTTTTGAGAGTTCTGTGGGTCAAATAAAAAATGGTGCGATGCCCAATTTGTCCTGTGGCACAGGTCATACGACAAATGTGTGAAACTGATAACATTACCGTTGCTTTTGACAGTGATGTAAGATCTTAATGTCATCTAAGAAAACATACTGAAGGTCCTTTATCACAGTCTATATCAGGACCAGCAAAGGATTTTAAAGAGCTTTATATCAGTAATTTTTGTATCACAGTTTCTGTTGGAGGTAACGGTGTCGAAAGTGGAAATGGCATTGATTTGGTAAACATACTCGTGGTTAAAGGTAGGGCTGGGTACTGAATGTTGATACCAGAAAGGCACCAATCAAAACATCTTGGTGTAATTGCAAAATACAATAAAATAATATATATATATAATTAAAAAACAAAAACAGACTGGCTCCCTGACGCACAGAAATGCAGAAAGCACAGCTAAATATGTTGGAAAGTCTGGCTCTGTTTCAAAAAATTTACTGAGAACAGTTAAAGGTGCTACATGTGCGTTAAGATAGTGGCTTCCCAAAATGGGTAATACGTCACGTGATGAAACATTTGATGACACATGGAATTAATCTCAGTCAAGAAAACTGCTGAATTTTCGCCTGCATGAAAAGGCACCGTCGCCACCGGAGATGGGAGAATTTGGACGGAATATAATACAACCACATGCAGACACCAGTGTTACCTGAGAATGTTTCATCACTGGAAAGTTAAGTTTCTGTGCACCTTTCTCACTTTGCCAGAGAAAACTAACATTTCTTACGATGCTTTATGTCGGCACTGAAAGCCAGTTAGGATAAGACTAGCACTTATCATACCATCGTATGAATGTATCAGTAATATTGTTATAGGTCATGTTCTGCAGGTTTCATGTATGAGGTCTACAAACTTCTTGCATGTGGATTTTATGTTGTAGGTGAGGGCTTTGACAGTGCTATGGCCAGTTCTACCAGTTTTACTCGCACCAATGCGTTTGCCCATGGAGAAACACTTGCTTTCACTGCAGCAGAAAAGCTGAGGTCGTCAGTTGAGCACAGGGAAGGATGCCACAGAGCAGGAGGGGAAAGAGAGCTAGCATTTTACTAGAGAAGGCTTGACCTGCTTATATTTCTTAACTGCAACCCACAACACGCCCATTGTTTGCTCCAGCAAGATCCAATTAAAAAGATGGTTGCTTCTGATGGTGACCGTACGGGACGGAGTACTCATGTTACTTGGTCTTTTAAGACTTCTTGTTGGAGTTACATTGCTTTTCTACTTGTTTAACATCTTCATATGTTTTAGTTTCTGTGAATTGATTGAAATGGACAGTATATATTTAAGCTGTTGTTCAGGCCCTAATTCTCAAGTTTTCAGGGTCAGCAAAAGAAACGATTCTGCACACAAAGTTGAGTTTTTCTTGTGGGCCAACATGCTTTCTAGTTTTAATCAGGTGGGCCATGAGGTGGAAAAGGTTGAGAAGGCCCAATCTAGGGAAAAAGTTTCAGTGGAATGTGGTAAAGCAGGGCAAGATGGACAGTCTGCAGTGCCGTGGTACCTTTTGGAGTAGGATGGGGGGAAGGTGAGAATGTATGTGAATTTTGTAGAATGGAATGAGAAACGTGCTTGTCATTAAAAGAACATTTCTGCTTGATGCTTTATACATTTTAAGCCGTTATCTTTTCCTTATCTTTGTCTTTGATCGGATGTTTTATATTGTTGAATTTGTCGAGACGGCTGAAGTTGAAATTGTGCCTTTCACCTGAGTGCAAAATGGTATGTGTTTATGACCTTCATGTAAGTCCACAGAAAAGATTTAAAAATCTGTAACCCACCAGGAGGTTTCAGGCAACAATTGGACGTCCTTTCATGTTGATGTGCTTATTGTACATTATGGTACAGTAATAGACACTGTGTAACTCTTGAACATGGTTTTATTAATCCCTTTAATATGCTGTGATAGCCCTGGATTTCTCTGGGCCTGTCCAGTTTCTCTTGAACTCTTACTTTCTGGGGACTTCAGGATTTATTGTGTTTTTTCAAATAGTCACAGGACTGTCCTGAAACATTGTCTTCCATTGAAAAGGGAAATCGAACCATCCCAAGTATTGCTATTATTTTAATTTCAGCTAGAGACTTGATTTCACATGTTACAGCTTCTTATAGTTGACCAACTTACCACTACGATCTGTGACCTTCACCATATTGGGTCTTCTACAGTCCCCCGTTTTGCGTTTTTTCAGCTTGGACGTACTGGACATTTCTTCTGTCTTACACTCACGATCTTACTGTGCTTCTCTGCTAGACAGCTTACTGCTGTTCTGATTAGGTAAGTTGGCTAATTAAGCTGGATATTTGTTAGCTAGCTAGAAAAGCTAACTTTAGTATTTCCTTTTCTGCCAGCTCATAACCTCCAAAGATATTCTTATTAGCATTTTTTTAGTTAATTAGTTCGTTCACTGTGTTGTAGAGATGCTAATTTAGCTATTTGACTATCTTTAGTGAATATTAGCACTCACTAGCTAAGTCTAGGCTTCATAGCTCAGCTGCTAAGCCTTGCAGATAGCTCATTGCTGAGACTGGGCATGTGGGTGAAGTGTACCACATTCGTAGGCTCCACTGATTGGCTGATGCAGATGGAACCTTAACACCCAGTCAGCAAGCACTTTTCAAGAAGGAATGTCTCAGATGTCTTTTAAAATACAGAATTTATTAGGCTCGTTTTATAAAAAAAAAAAGGAAAAAAAAGCAACAATAATCCGTACTGAGTGACTATTTGTAGCCCGCTTTGTGTGTTTGTCTCTCCACCCACTTCTCTGGGGTTTGGTCTGTTCCTCTTTCTCTGGTATGAATCCCTGTTACGTATCCACATAGCTCCACCCACCCGTACACTGACCAAAATAATTACAGAGGAATTGAGTAGTAGGTTAAAAAAAATACATTTCCAACATGATCAGATGGAGAAGTGACGGGTGTGGGTGTGTGTATATATACACCCTATATTGCCAAAAGTATTCAGTCACCCATCCAAATCGTTGAATTCAGGTCTTAAAATCACTTCCATGGCCACAGGTGTATAAAGCCAAGCCCCTAGGCCTGCAGACTGCATCTACAGACATTAGTGAAAGAATGGGTCGGTCTCAGGAGCTCAGTGAATTCCAGCGTGGTACCGTGATCGGACGCCACCTGTGCAGCAAGTCCAGTCATGAAATTTCCTCACTACTAAATATTTCACAGTCAACTGTCAGTGGGATTATAACAAAGTGGAAGCGATTGGGAACGACAGCAACTCAGCCACGAAGTGGTCGGCCACGTAAAATGACAGAGCGGGGTCAGCGGATGCTGAGGGGCATAGTGCGCAGAGGTCAGCAACTTTCTACAGAGTCAATCACTACAGACCTCCAAACTTCATGTGACCTTCAGATTAGTCAATTATGGTGTGGGGTTGTTTTTCAGGAGTTGGGCTCAGCCCCTTAGTTCCAGTGAAAGGAACTCTTAATGCTTCAGCACCAAGAGACTTTGGACAAGTTCATGCTCCCAACTTTGTGGGAACAGTTTGGGGACTTCCTGTTCCAACATGACTGCGCACCAGTGCAAAAAGCAGGTCCATAAAGACACGGATGAGCCAGTGTGGTGTGGAAGAACTTGACTGGCCTGCACAGAGTCCTGACCTCAACCCCATAGAACACCTTTGGGATGAATTAGAGTGGAGACTGTGAGCCAGGCCTTCTCGTCCAACATCAGTGTCTGAACTCACAAATGCGCTTCTGGAAGAACGGTCAAAAATTCCCATAAACACACTCCTAACTCTTGTGGAAAGCTTATAGCGTGCGCGTCTGTGCGTGTGTGTGTGTGTGTGTGTGTGTGTGTGTGTGTGTGTGTATATATATATATATATACATACATGTAATATATATTTTTGTGTTCTATTTTATTGGTTTTATTGATGAATGAGACAATATTCTTGGTGTTGGTCAGAGAAATACGGCCAGTGGAGCTATACATTTAATTAGAGAACAAATGTTTGCAATACAAAATCAAAATGTCTTGTGTAATTTATTTATATTAAATCACATAATTGAAACTCTTGCAGTGACATACCTGCTGATCAACATTCATGAAATGATCTAAAATGAGTGGTTTTCATGTCATTTTAGGCAGTAGAGGTGACATTCTATACTACAGCAGAGTTTGAACTGCCTGTTTAACCAATGAATCAGCAAATATATACAACATATTGACACTTTTACAGTATGCAGAGGAAAAATTTATATTAGTCTTTTTTTTTTTTTTTGTAAAATTAAGAACGGAAATGCACATTCACTTAATTATGCTACAGGTGATCGTTCTATGTAAGTTCTTTCATTTTCTCATATTCATGCTAGAATGTTTTATTTTGGCACCAAAGGTTTGATCATTGAAATCTAGGGCTGACCCAGCAGCACTTTTTGTGCATATAATATATTATAATGAAATAATAATATATTTCAAAAAGCTAATATTTGGAGCATTTTAGTCTCTTAATCAGTGCTAGACATCTGTCATCAGTTGCACACATGCTTTACCTTTTAGCTTCTGTGTCCCCATGACAAGGGGTGCTCTATGACAAGGTGAGATGCCTGAAATGAACTTGAAGATAAGATGCATTTTAAACTAAACCAGCTATAATTTTTTCATATGTATTAACAATTTCTCTATTTTAGCGACTCTGCTGGTAAAATTTATTTAAGATTAAAATTATTGTGTAAGAAATCAATGCTTTCAGTAAATAAACTAAGGACAGAGTCACAAATTTGATTACCTGAGTGCTCAGGTAATCAAATTATTTGGGCCAGCCCTACTTAAATATAATATGTCTAGGACCTAAAGTGTGGTAGACTGAATTTATGTCCTTTGTTTTAGGGTCTAAACTCTGGTAGACTGAATCTGATTGGTTGGTGTTGGAGTTTGGACTCTGGTAGGCTGGAAGTGATTGGCCAGGGTATGGGTTTGGATTCTCGTAGTCTGAATCTGATTGGCTTGTGTCAGAGTTTGGACTTTTGTAGACTGAATCTGATTGCTTGGTGTTGGAGTTTGGGCTCTGGTAGGCTGAAAGTGATTGGCTAAGGAATGAGTTTGGATCCTCATAGTCTGAATCTGATTGGCTTGTGTCAGAGTTTGGACTCTGGTAAACTGAATCTGATTGGCTCTGGGAAGCTGAATTTAATTGGTTAGGGTATGGGTTTGGATTCTCATAGTCTGAGTCTGATTGGCTTGTGTCAGAATTTGATCGGTTGTTGAATTTTGTACTCTGGTAGACTGGAAGTGATTGGTTAGGGTATGAGTTTGGTTTCTTGTAGTCTGAACCTGATAGACTGGCCGATTGGCTCATGTTGGAGTTTGGGCTCTGATGATCTGAATTTGATTGTTTGGTGTTTGGTCTAGGTGGATCATTTTCATCATCGCCACCTGTCTGAAATCAAAGCAGCACAGAGTACAAATTACCAGATGATACAGAAACATTCCATAGTCCCATAGCAAACTGTAAAACAAATCCATGAGACATACAGCAGATCTAACAAATGATAAACAGGGCAAACAATTCAGACACCTACATCTTTTGTTATTTAGTATACTTCCAGTGCGTCTTGTCTTTTATAAGGACAGGAATAGAGCACTTGTTTAGATCAGCTCTGGTTGTTTTATGACAGTAAGGTTTTTACAACAGGATTCAAATGTCTCACTCTGTTCTGTATGACTCTCTTGGGGGTGTGGAAATTTGAGTATAATGCTTTGGTTCCAAAACCTGGTCTTTACATTGAGGTGAGACTAAGGCAGATGTACAGAGCTCTGAGTAAAGCGACGCCCGACATGCTCAATCGAGTATGGGATGAATTTGACTTTGGCCTTGATGTTGTCCGTACAGCTGGAGGAGGTTCATACTGAGCACTTGTAAAATTACAAAATAAACTTTATGCTCAACTGAAGCATTTACAGTTTATTGCATTGTTCTGTAATGATTTACAAGTGAAAAATAATTTTGAAATTGGATGAATCTTTTTGAATCACCCTGTATATTAACCCCTTAAAATCCCAGACTTATTACATACTAAGTCCAGTTATTCAGTAACTACAAGGGCTTCAATGCAAACAGCCTAAGCTATTCTTAGTTGTAAAAGTGTGTCATAAAACTTTGGGCTGGCCAGTGGCACTGGCTGAGAAAGGGGTTAAATGGAAATAAAAGTGAATAATTGTTCTCTTTTAAATTTTTTTTTTTTACTTGTGTGGTCACAAGCATGAACAGAGTTTCACAAAACCACAATGTCAGTTTGAGAATCAAGTTGCGACAACTGCTCAACTATTCCCCTAATATTTACACACAGTAGTCTGTCCTGTCCATAGATAAATTCTATTTTTTTTATTACACGTTTGTTTTCAGAGAAAATGTAAGTTTTAGTCAGTATTACAAAAACACTTACTGTTTTTTGGCCTCTACAAGCAGAATCTGTGGAAAAAGAGAAGCAATCAGTGACGGATGCTCTTTTCAAACGGTCTGCTGTAAACAGACTTTAGTTTTAGTCTCAGAGTGGAGTTAATCTTCGGTAGAACAAAGTGCAACATTTACCTACACAGCGAGTGATCGCAGCATGTGTCTTGTGCTGTCTCTGTCTGTATTTCATCATAAATAATCCTCCAAGCAGTATTAGAGCTATAAAGAAACACGCAGTGATGATGGCGAAACCTGGAAATGAAACCCAGAGGCAGGAACAGAAAAAACATTCAGCTAAGATGTCATCACATTCATTAGAAACATACAGTTCAAATGGGGCCACATTTAAAGAAACGGGTGAAAAAATCAAATGTAGAGTTTTCCTCTGACAGCAGTTCCAATCGATCAGCCCAGACATGTTTGTTGTATAGATTTTGCCTTTTCAGTTTAGCACTTGAGAAGCACTTGAACATTGGAAACATTCAAAGTCGATAGTCACCGGTATCGTGTGGGTTTTTTTTTTTTGTGTGTGTGTGTGTGTGTGTGTGTGTGTGTGTGGTGTTGTTTTTTCATATTTTGATCTATTTTAGGTGTGGGGATAAATGTTAAGCCTTTATTTAGAAGTTTTAGCTGACTTTCCGTAGGTATGAAGCATTTTGAAAGGTTTAATACCTCACCACCTCTCTGTAGACCCTGTTTTGGGTTCAAAGGCTTCCCCAGTTTAAGTGCTTGGCCCAATGTTCTAGCATGACCCTAGCACATGCTGGTGTCCAGTGTATTTTGTCCTGGGTGACCTCAAACTGAGCTGCTGGCAATTGTGGGATATAGGCCATGTTTTTCTTGATGTGCTTATTAAGGCACATCAACTTTTCTTGCTCATCCAATTTAAGTGCTTTTGAGAAATTAATAAGGGGGATCCTGATAACTGCCCCCGGAAATGTATCTGTTTTTAAAATAAAAAAATACTCAACTCTTGTCAACCCTCTCAAGTGGAATCCAGCTTTTTATTAAGGGCCTTTTCAATGCGCTTTAGGACGCTGACATTGTATAGCTGAATGCTATAGTCAGTCATTTGAGAACAGGTGTTGTGCCAAATTCTGACACTCAAGTGAACCAAGTTCATGGAATCATGTAGGTGTTATCTTATATTTGAGATTTCTGTTGCACACTGCAACCTTACTCAAGAACATTTAACAGTAATAGCAGTAAGCATTTATTCATGTTAATGTATACTATTTCTACACAATTTTAAAGGGAATTATGAATATTAAGAGTTCTTACTGAATTGTTCATCAAATGTAAATGCTGTTTGCCCTACAGATGTGTTCCTGTAGGTTGTTGGTTCCAGAGTTGAACTTGATCTTGCTGGCAGTGGTTGTTTTGGTGTAGAGGATTAAAACATACAAAATGTAAAATATTGAGCATTAGTGGTATAAAAATTTGAGGAATTTGTCAGAAACATAAGGACTTGTATGAAAATGAGTTAGAACCTGAAGCCTTCTGGATATACAGTGGTGCTTGAACGTTTCTTAACTTTTTAAATTTTCTCTATTTCTGCATACATTTGTTCTCATACTTAATCAGATTTTCACACAAGTCCTAAAAGTAGATAAAGAGAACCAGTTTCTTTATCATGCAGTTCGCTATAGATCACAGAAGGCTATGGGAACAATGTTTTGTGGACAGATGAGATCTATCTATCTATCTATCTATCTATCTATCTATCTATCTAAAATAAAATGTTATATATATTTTAAAGAGAAGTGTTTTGTTTGGAGAAAGGAAAACACTGGATTCTAGCATAAAAACCTAATCCCATCTGTGATGGATGGAGGTGGTAGTATCGTGATGTGGGCCTGTTTTGCTGCGTCTGGCTTGCCATCATTGATGGAACAATGAAATCATGAATCATACCGGCAAATTCTAAAGGAAAATGTCAGGACATCTGTCTGGGAGCTGAAACTCAAGAGAATGTGGGTCGTTCTACCAAAGAATGGTTAAAGAAGAATAAAGTTAAAGGTTTGGAAATGGCCACGTCAAAGTCATGAACTTAATTCTATAGAAATGTTGTGGGAAGAACCCAAAGCAGCAGTTCACGGGAGGAAACCCACCAACATAAGAGGTGAAGCAGTTTTGTACTGAGGACTAAAACTCCACCAAGCCGACGTGCAGGACTAATCAACAGTTACCGGAAACATTTAGTTGCAGTTGTTGCTTTACAAGGGGGTCAGGTTCACATACTTTGCCATATTGCCTGATACGTAGTTTTGGATTTTCCTCAATTTATAAATGACCAAGTCTAATATTTTTTTTCTCATTTGTTTAATTTGGTTCTCTTTATATTAGGACTTCAGAATGTAAGGGAATTTTTCGATAGTAACCGAGCTCTTACTGAATTGTCCTTTAGATGTAAACGTTGTTCCTAGTGGAGATGTGTGCCTGTAGGTTGTTGGTTTCAGAGTTGAACTTGGTCTTGCTGGCGTTGGTGATGTTGTAGGTGAACAAAATATACAATAAATTTAAATCATAAAACATACATGGCATAAAGATGTCTGTGAGAAACATAAGAACTTGTATAAAATGCAGACTTAGAGCTACAAGCATCTCACCAATAATTTCAAGATAAATCCATCTCAAGGTGTTTCCTTTCATCACTTTACAGGAATAATCTCCTGAATCTTCTTGTGTCACATTAATGATGTTCACACTTATGGTGTTAGACCTTCTGTCATCAGAAATGGAGAATCTGCCTTTTGGAGCCTCTGTGGTACTGACCACTATGGTATGGGAGTCATCAAATCTTTTGGCTAAACACTTGGGTTTGCTCTTGAACTTCTCAGGATAGTTACAGCTGATAGTTACAGTCTCTCCTAGAACAGCAGTTAAATGTTCTATACTCCAAGCATCTGAAAATCACACAATCATGAAACAAGCAATCAGCCATAAACATAAACTCCAATTGAAACGCTTACTATCTGCATTGTGCCTTATGTCTCTATCGCAGTAATGCCTCAGGAATGATTTACGTTGTAGTAACACACTGAAAAGTTAAACTCTAATCTTCAGCTAAAAAAAAGCTTCAGCTTTCAGCTACTCCAGATCTGTTACAGCATCCAAATCTACTCCACATCTGGCTCAGGTGTCAGCAAGATTGTTTTTGAACATCTAAGGTCCTTAAGCAGCATCCCACCTGGACCCCCCCATCCATTACAATCATATGTTGATACAAGAATGAAAGGGTACTAATCCTTCATTAATTACTTTAATAATACATTTTAAACAGGAGAATAAAATGGAGAGACTGAAATGGATAAAAGGCTACATTTTCTTAATTTCCAATTTTATTCTTTTCAGCTGTTGTCATTCTCTACCTAATGTGTGTCCATTGCAAATGATATGTAAATAAAAATTCCACACAATCGCTCTGAAATCAGTGCTTGTTTCATTGTTGTAAAAGTTTCCTGAATCATGCACAATAATTTGTACATCTGGATGGTCAAATCTCTGCTTGCTTGCTGTTCAGCTTTAATGAATAAGGGCCAACAACACAAATAACTATACTCATTGAGAACTTTATTAGGAACACTCATACTGTGTAGGGCTTCCCTTTGCCGTCAACAGCCCCATTAAACTTGTGTTCAAGAAATCGGTTTGAAATGACGTTTGCTTTGTGAGATGGGATATTATCATGCTGGAAGTAGCTGTTAGAAGATGGTTAATTATGGCCATGAAGGAATGCACATGGTCAGCAACAAATAGACTGTCACTTAAATAGACTGTTGCATTCAAGCGATGGTTGATTGTTTTCTTGGCACATTTTGGGTCTGTTAATACCACTCTCCACACAGTTACACCACCTCCACCAGCCTGGACTGTTGACGCAAGGCAGGTTGGATCCATGGATCCATGCTGTTGAAGCCAAAATCTGACCCTACCATCTGTGTGCCTTAGCAGAAATATATCAGACCATCCTACATCCTTTCGTTCTTGAGCTGTTCGATTTTGGTGAGCTTGTGAACACTGCAGCCTCAGCTTTCTGTTCTTGGTTGACAGAAGTGGAACCCAGTGTGGTTTTCTGCTGTTGTAGCCCACCCCCCTTCAAGGTTTGTGTTGTGCATTTGGAGATGCTTTCCTGCTCACCATAACTGTACAGAGTGGTTAAGAGTGGTTATCTGCCTTTTTGTGATATATAACACTGACACACACACTGACACACACACTGAATGTGTGTACTGAATGATAGTTGCCCAATAAATGTGCGTACTAAGGGTGTGTGTGTATGTATGTGTGTGTGTGTGTGTGTGTATATATATATATATATATATATATATATATATATATATATATATATATATATATATATATATATATATATATATATATATATATATATATATATATATATAACCATCTCTAGGGTTTACAGAGAACTGTCCGAAAAAGAGGAAATATCCAGTGAGCAGTCAGTTGTGTGGACAAAAATGCCTTGTTAATTTGAGAGGTCAGAGGAGAATGGGCAGACTGGTTCCAGATGATAGAAAGACAACAGGAACTCAAATAACCACTTGTTACAACCAAGGAATACAGAATACCATATCTGAACGCACAACACATCGAACCTTGAAGATTTTCCCCTTTCTTCCCCATTCTGATGCTCGGTCTGCACTTCAGCTTGTCTTGACCACCTCTCCATGCCTAAATGCAGTGAGTTGCGGCCGTGTAATTGGCTGATTGGCTATTTGTGTTAAGCAACTGAACAGGCGTACCTAATAAAGTAGCCAGTGTGTGTGTATAGACCAAAGGAAACCATCCAAACTTACTTAGATACAAGGTTTTCTTCTGACATCAGCAAGACATGTATATGTCCAGTTAACGCAATTAGCAAATTAAACATATTAACAATATAGTTTAAGATATTTTACACAGCATGTCAGAAAAAGGGGGAATCTTACCTTTTGGAATTATTAAGTTTGCATTTATATAAGTGAACATAAAACAGTCACTAACATTTTGTGAACATCAGCTTTATGTTCAAATCAAAAATTTCACAAACACATTTCTTGACATATTTAGCAGCAAGTAAAAGTGATATATCTGACCTGAGACCCGACAGAGGGTGAGGAGAAGGAGGATGTTCATTCTGGACTGAAGTTTAGAAAATCAATCTGCTTTCCATGAAAGCCCTTTAAAAATGACTTTAGTTTTTGTCACTTATGTTCCTATGTGTGTGTCTGTCTCCACTTCCCTCTGTGGTGGTTGGAAAAAGTCCCATATGGGGGAGGGAGGCTTAAGTGGTACAGGGGAATTTGATTGCCCAAAATAAGGCCCACCACCCACACACAGAGTGAAGCTAGTAGCTGATTGGTTATTACGTTGGATATGGTTGGACATTCAGTTAATTCTTTTGAGGAAACAGGAGAAGGTGGTTGCACTCTGCTATCCGTTCCACATTTCAGTTCCGTGCATAAAAAAAAAAAGAATAAACACATTTTCACGATAAAAGCCTGAGGTGATTTTAATGTTGTGAACATGTATTCATCCCCCTCTCCTTTCTTTTGAGCTGATTGACCTTTCATCTCTTCATATGTGGGCTGTGTGGTGTTGCAGCATTTTACCCACGCATTGGCCCTTATTCATCAAAGTTGCAGCAATCTGATGAAAATCCCAGTTTACATGCACACTACAAATAATCAGATCCAAAATGATGTGCTTGTGTAGAGCACTATTTGGTGTAAACGTTACCATGACAACCAGCAACCAGATGAGCAGCAGTGAGCAGTGCTTGTTTTTAATGTTTTAATTTTTAAGGTGTCTGACTCAGGAAAACGTTCTTGACGTGTACTTATTAAAGGACGCAGACAGGAAGACGTCATGTTATGAGACACATAAGCTGGACATCCGTCTCACCGCCGTCTTTTAAAGATCAGAGCATGAACTTTGTCTCCTCTGCAGACCAGTTTCTGCTCCGCCGTGTTGAACAGTATTAAACTTTCACGCATACAGAAGGTACTTAAACTGGCCGATAGGGAATGTAGTCAGATACAGGCGTTTACATAGTTACTATTCTTCTATTTAATGTATTATTCACATGATTACCCTCCTCGTTCAATGGGATAGAAATTGTATTCCAAATGCACACAGACTAGTCTATTCCGACTGAGGTGTATACATGGACATATTCAGCTGAGCTATTAGTCGGATATTTAATGGATGATCAGGCTGCATGTAAATGTGGCTAATGGCTGTGCGTATTGGCAGAGTTTTGAGGTCAAGCAGTGAGTGCATAGTAGTTCCCACTACTAATTTTTAAGATGGTAGAATGGTGTAATTGTGTCATTATTTTCGTAAAATAACATTTAAAACTGTAGTTTTCTGTAGTCTTCTGCTGTATTGTCTCTAAATGGGACAACAGATAGTTTTAGCTTCTGTATTATAATTATTTGCATGTAAAAAAACAAAATAAATCTGAAAAGGCTTTCCACAAGGGTTAGCAAGCAAGCAAAGTTTATTTATATAGTGTTTTTTACAACAGGTGTTGTCACAAAGCAGCTTTACGGAACAATCTAATACAAACAGTATTACAGAAAGAAAAATAAAACAAAAATCCGGGTCCGAGCCCCCATGAGCGTCGCCAGTGGCTACAGTGGCAAAGAAAAACTCCCTAAAGAGGAAGAAACCTTGAGAGGAACCAAGACTCAGAAGGGGGAACCCATCCTCCTCTGGTCAACACCAGAAAGCAAACATTGTTAGTATAAAGAATTATAGTATTGTAGTACAAAGCGGGAAAAACAGGTGGGCAGCGGTTAATCTGATTAGTTTATGATTATCAGCGGCAGTAGCATCTGAGGATGAGGATTGCACAGCATTGTACAGCAAGAAGCTCAGTGGTGGTCAAGCTGGTCCAGAAGGCTGGTGAGCAGTGGGCACCCGATAAAGGCAAAAGGGGCAGCAGCATCAATCACAGGATGGGCAGCTGATCAACTCGGCAAAGAAAGTAAAGAAAAACACAGTCAGTTCAGTAAAGAGTGACTGACCACAGATTACAGTGTTAACAGAGCAGCAGAGACTTCAGCAGGTCTACATCTGACTGGGAAGACTAATCACCAAATGCTCGACTATACAAGTTTTTAGCCTAGACTTAAAGACTGAGGCTGTGTCTGATTCCCGAACATTAACAGGAAGATTATTCCAGAGCTGGGGGGCTTTGTATGAGAAAGCTCTCCCCCCTGATGTAACTTTTTATTAATTCTAGGTACCAGTAGTGAGCCAGCACCTTGTGATCTAAGTAGGCGTGATGGTTCATAGTAGGAGAGAAGTTAGGAGCGTGTTTATGGCTGTTCTTCCAGAGTCGCATTTGCCAGGTCAGAAACTGATGTTGGACGAGAAGGCCTGGCGGCAGTCTCCATTGTAATTCATCCTAAAGGTGTTCTATGGGGTTGAGGTCAGGACTCTGTGCAGGCCAGTCAAGTTCTTCCACACCAAACTCGCTCATCCATGTCTTTATGGACCTGCTTTGTGCACTGGTGCGCAATCATGTTGGAACAGGAAGGGGCCGTCCCCAAACTGTTCCCACAAAGTTGGGAGCATGAAATTGTCCAAAATCTCTTGGTGCTGAAGCTTTAAGAGTTCCTTTCACTGGAACTAAGGGGCCGAGCCCAACTCCTGAAAAACAGTCAGACAAGTATGGAGAAGCGTGATTGGTCACTCCAGAGAACACGTCTCCACTGCTCTAGAGTCCAGTGGCGGCGCTATACACCACAGCATTCCACGCTTTGCATTGTGCTTGGTGATGTAAGGCTTGGATGCAGCTGCTCGGCCATGGAAACCCATTCCATGAAGCTCTCCACGCTGTTCTTGAGCTGATCTGAAGGCCACATGAAGTTTGGAGGTCTGTAGCAATTGACTCTGCAGAAAGTTGGTGACCTCTGCACACTATGCACCTCAGCATCCATGACCCCGCTCTGTTATTTTACGTCTTGCTGTCCTTCCCAATCGCTTCCACTTTGTTATAATACCATTGACAGTTGATTGTGGAATTTTTATTACAGAGGAAATTTCACGACTGGGCTTGTTGCACAGGTGGCATCACGTATATGATGTCATAATATTGATAATTTATTATTTGCGAAGCATTTATTCTTTTAGAATATTAAACTTTTACTCTCAAATGTACACACACTTCTACCAGATGTTTGATCCTACAGATACTCCAAGGGTGAAACTGATGCGATACAAAACTTAGGGAAATTTGCATGTGTTCAGTTTAATGTTCACATCTGGGCATACGCATCTTTAATTAATGGAGTAATGAACCAAACTGGCCCTTAGGCAAATCTTCTGGACCTTTGGAGCCTGAGGGTCCACTTTCCATTGGTGATATTTTGTCTTTGCATCAAAGTACCTCATACCCAGATGAAAAACATGCACAATGCATATACATAACATTTCAAAAGTAAAATATTGTTAAGGATAACATGCATTGTACTGTAGAAGCTCTTCACAGTAGTCATTAAACCACAAACCTCTTAAGAATAATTTAAGAAATCATGAACTGCTACTCTTTGTCTTCTGTCTTAGTTACCTGAAGTTCTCCCAGACCTGACCACCTGGAAATCAAATAAGGCAGCAGAGCAGGTGCTTGAAATGTTAGTCATTTGTATCACAGTTGTCATTAGAGTGCTTGAAAAAGCACTCTATTGTTATCTCTCATACTTCTTATTCTTCTTCCACACTTTTCTGTGACTAATACAGCCCGAACTGCTTAATGTACAGACTCCATTCAAACTTGTTCAGAGCTTCAAATTCTAACCTACATCGATGACATCACAGCAGGCCACGCAGTCTCACAGACACAGCTGATTACGCAGGGAATCTGCTTTAAAATCCTTAAACTTTCACCTAGAAACTCCATTTCAGTTTTAAATGGTAGAGAAACTTGTCCTTTCAGCTGAGTCAGCTGAGAACAAGTCACTGCTGATGGGCTTGGTGGAGAGTGCAATAATTTGAATTGGCCATAATACATTGACAGCACCCACAGAAAAGAAATTTTATCTTAAAAGAAGAATGTTGTTTATATTGCAATGTATATTGTAATGTATTTCAGGGTGTATAGTGTAATATATATTTTATCCCTATTTGATTGGGTGGGCCTCTGATATCTGATGTAACTCTTGAATAGGCTGCTGCATTATCACAACTGCACTGTTTTCACATTAAATCTCACGAATGGTGATGTGTGGGGAAGAAAAAACCCTCCAGACCTTGTGTCCTCATAGCTAGGTGTGGCCATGATTCCTGTTACCCACTTGGCGCCCTTATACACCTTGTATCTGAAAGCATTTGAAAAGCCTGTTTAGTGTAAAGATGCACAAAAATGTGTGTATTTAACTGAAATTTCATAGTTTATGTAAGTGGAGTCTCAGTTGTTGGAATGCTGCATTTTGGTGTATTACTGACAAATGTGATTGTCTACATGTATATCACAGTGCCAACCTCACCGTGGCCAGTACCAGCTAAGATTACATGGACATGTTGTGTCTAAAAATGCCCTTTTTTTCCTCTCTCTCTAAATTGTGCTGCAGTGGAGCTGTAACGTTCAAGTTTCTCCATCCTGTTAATGGGAAAGGACACAGCTAGTGTCCTGTGTTGGAGAGAGATGGTGCGAGGGACCTAGCAGAGGTGTAGAGGTGGGAGGGGCAACTTTAAAAAAAAAAAAAGGAAAAAAAAAGAGTTTTTAGCTAGAAACCAATGCATTCCAAGATGGATTCCATGATGAGTTTATTGAAAATGAAATGTACACATTATAAAGAACTGGGGATTAAACTGACAGTGAAAAGCTAGAGATCAGGCTTTTGATGGCTTATAGCCAATTACAAGAAACAAGTTGCAAACATATTCAAAGAAGCAATCTTTAAAAATGTAAAATATTGACTTTACAAGTAATAAGGCAATTTAGCAATTGTACAGATAAGCATTTAACTCTTTCCTATTGTGATCATCTATGACAGAAGTTTATACTGTATAAAAACAAACAAACAAAAAATACCATTACTTTTACAATTCATCTGGAAAGAACCTGAGACTTGAGGGAGTTTGGCAGTATTTGGTAAATTTCTCAGCCAGCCCAAATTTAAACTTTGACCAAATAGAGAAGAGGCTATGCACAGTTCTAATGGGTAGTTATCATTTGGTTCTTATTTTGTAGCTGGGAAACACTGCTTGGTGAAATGCCCCCCTCATCCACTGCTGTTAATGTTGAGATTCCCATAAATGGATTCTGATTGGTTGGTGTTTGGATCAAGTTCCTCATAGATTAATTCTGATACGTCAGGATATGGATTTAGGCTCTGGTAGACTGGACCCATGCTGATGTCGTATTGCTTTCCACGTGGAACATTTTCATAAACTCCATCGCCCTAAGGTCAGAGGAGGACACTTCGTACAGGCAGATCATAGATAAACATTCTGCAGCTCACATATAGTATCTCTTCCACATTTCAGAATAAAATGTTATATTTCATAATTTTTGTGCCTTAATTCAACAACATTATTTTTACTCACTTTACTTTTGTCTGTTCTCTGGCCAGTCGAGGCAGAGTCTGTGGAAAAAGATATTAAAAATATGAGCAATACAGATATTTGTGTGTATTCTCCTTCTTTGTCCTCTAGAGGGAGCCTTCAGCTTTAGTTTTTGAATAGGTCACTAAAGGACGTCATGTATACTAGTAATCTGCTTACCCTGTATCCTGTGGTTCCTCAGTTTGTAGACGATCAGTGCTGATCCTCCAATCAGCAACAGAGCCACACAGACAAATACAGTGATGATGACAGAGGAACCTGGAGATGAGACAGAGACAAGAACAAGCCAAATACTCAGTATTACAGTTCAGTTAGAATATCCTTACAGTATCTCACAAAACTGAGTACACGCCTCACGTATCTGCAAATATTTTTGTCTGTCTTTGTTTGATGGAACGACACTATAGAAATCAAACTTGGATATAACTTAAAGTAGTCAGTGTGCAGCTTGTACAGCAGTGCAGATTTACTGTCCTCTGAAAAGAACTCAACACCCAGACATTAATGTCTAAACAGCTTGCAGCACCTCACAATGAACACCACCTCCAAATGAGTGTCAATATTATGTGTGACCACAATTACTGTCTAGCACTGCCTGAACCCTCTTAGGCATGGAATTCACCAGAGCTGCACAGGTTGCTACTGGAATCCTCTTCCACTTCTCCATGATAATATCACAGAACTGGTGGATGTTAGACACCTTGTGCTCCTCCCTCCTTCCCCTTGAGGATGCCCCATAGGTGCTCAGTTGGGTTTAGGTCTGGAGCCTTACTTGGTCAGTCCATCACCTTTACCTTTAGCAGGGCAGTTGTCATCTTGGGGTTGTTATCATGTTGGAAAACTGCCATTTGGCGCAGTTTCTGAAGAGAGGGGATCATGCTCTGTTTCCGAAGGTCACAGTACATTTTGGAGTTCATGTTTCCCTCAATGAACTGCAGCTCCCCAGTGCCGGCAGCATTCATGTAGCCCCAGACCATGATGCTACCACCACCATGCTTGACTGTAGGCAAGAAACAGTTGTCTTGGCACTCCTCACCAGGGCGCCGCCACACATCAGAAGAGCGCAGCGGCTTCCTTCAATGACAATGGCCATGCAGACAGAGTCGCTGCACTGTGTGGTGTATGGTCTGAGCACTGACGGGCTGACCTCCCACTTCTTCAACCTCTACAGCAACGCTGAACACGTGGACTCAACTTCTTTGGTTAACCCTGACGAGGCCTGTTCTGAGTGGAACCTGTCCTGGAAAACCCTGTATGACCTTGGTCCCCGTGCTATTGCTCAGTTTCAGGGTGTTAGCAATCTTCTTATAGCCTAGCGTCTTTGTGGAGAGCAATAATTGTATTTCTCACATCCTCAGAGTTCTTTGCCATGAGGTGCCGTGTTGAATATCCAGTGGATAGTATGAGTGAATTGTACCCAAAACACCAAATTTAACAGCCCTGCTCCCCATTCACACCTGGAACCCTGTAACTCTAATGAGTCACATGACACCAGGGAGGGACAACGATACAGTTGGGCACAATTTGGACCTGTTTACTTTGAGGTGGACTCACTTGTGTTGCCAGCTGTTTAGACATTAATGCCTGTGTGTTGAGTTCTTTTCAGAGTGAATCTGCACTGCTGTACAAGCTGCACACTGACCACTTTAAGTTATATCCAAGTTTCATTTCTATAGTATCGTCCCATCAAAAGATAGAATAAAATATTTGCAGAAATGTGAGGGGTGTACTCAGTTTTGTGAGATACTGTACATTAATCACAAATATGCACTAATGTATTAAATTTGGGAACCTATTAAACACTTTATTTACAGTAGGGTCACAGTACAGTGGTGCAACTGGTCAGTTTCGGATTGGATTGAAGGCTTAGTGAGACCATACTGCAAAGTAAGGGCATTAGATCCCACAGCATCCTGATACCCACCGTACCAAGAACAGTCTATCTCCAAATTAGTTTCAGTTCCTGGTGTGGAGCCTAAACCACCAAAGTCCTGCCTGAAACATTTAACATGAATGCAGACTGAAAGAGAAATTTATGAGTAATGAGTTCTTACTGAGATGTTCATTAGATGTATCTGCTTCTGGTGGTACTGCCGCTGATGTGGTCCAGTAGGTTGTAGCTGTAGTCAGTTCCATAGTTGTGCTTGGATTTTCTGGTAGAGCAGTAGATTTATTTATTTATTTAAAAAAAGAAAAAATCAAAATATGATTCATAGTGTTCACTGGGTAGGTGGGAGTTGGCCCATTGGTTTGATTTTGATCATATTTGTCACTAGAAGAACTTTTATCCAAAGTTACTTATACTGTAAATTACAGATTATAGGAGAACGTGATATTAGTCTTACAGTTATGTTACAGATATAGGAGAATGTGGTGCCAGGAGGACTTAATTTTAATGCTTGTGAATCTCTTTTACAAGTGAGCCCTGGCCCTCGTTAAACCCCAGTCGGCTGAATGGAGTGCGGTGATGTCACCCATTACACCAAACACACCTCCAAACTGACCGTTACCTTTGTCATTGTCATTTCCTCTGTTCTCTGTGGTTTAAAGATCATGTGACTTCCTCTGAATCTTACACTTTGCGTGTTTTATATTTGGTTTAAAACTTAAACATGGCTGTCAACTCGTTTAACACGTTGAAATCATTAAGTACTATGGATGTCATGATTGTGAATCTGTATTAATTTTCAAAATGTGATGCATTAGAATTAAGCAAATGCAAAGTTAATGTATCTCACCAGTAACCTGTAGCTGAATCTCTCTGAAGTAGGAGTGATAACCCACTGACTTCTCTTTCTTCCACACTGCACACAGATAAACTCCTCCATCTTCTTCTGTCACGTCAGTGATGTTCACACTGAAGACTTTAGAGCTTCTGTCATCAAAGATGGAGAATCTGCCTTTCTGTTCCTTTTTAGATTCTGCTACAGTGTAAATTATGTCTTTAATAGTATTTTGATTATTGAGGTTGATTAACCGCTTGCTGTTTGTCTTGAACTCATCTGGATAGCTACATTTGAAGGTGGCCGTCTCTCCCAGGTAAGCTTTCATTCTTTTAATTCCCCCACAACAAGAATCTGTCAATCATATAAACAAACATATGCGAACTAGAGTTCATGAATCAGTTCAGTACTAGGCCTTTAAACCTCAGTGTGTTTGATGGTTTGATTGACTCATTTTATCATTTTAATATAAATATTTTAGAAACTAGCAGCTTAAACGGGTTAAACACTCTCACCACTCTGAACGGTGAGCTTGATGTCCTTATGCTTTTCCTTCCCAACTCCAAATCTGTACACGGCAGAATCCTGTGGGTTCAGCTCTCTGATCAACAGTAGAAATTCTCCATCTACATTTGAATACATCTTGAACCTCCCGCTAGTAGCAGCTTCGCTCTTAGTCTGATCCTTCATTATATCTACGCAACCACTTTGTACCACCCTGCAAATATACCGTGCATTTACATCCCACTGCAGATCAGGGAATAAAAGGACGCTTCCTCCTGAATAGCCGAACACATAAGAGCAGCACACTGGGCCTGTCGATCAGAAAAGAAACCTCACACATGCGAGAACCTCACAGAACCTTCGGTACTCTTCACTCTTGCAGTATAAACATAACTGTAGCACACAGAACTACTATAGCTTCCAATGCAAGAACAACCGATAATAAATAACTGCACTTTCTGTCGTATTAGCAGTGATTAGAGTTGAATATCTGACCTGAGATCAGGTAGAGGATGGTGATGATCTTCATCCTGAAGTTCAGAAATTCTAATCCACTTTTCCAGAATGGAAAAAAAAAAAAATGCGATTAGTATTGTCCTTTTTCTAGGCGTGTTTGTCTAGTCTTGCACTGCCGTGTCTGTCTCTGCTGTCTCTGTCTCCGCTGTCTGGGTGTTCTCACTGCTGTTTTTTTTTTTTTTTTTTTTTTTCCCTGTTTCTTTTTTTACTTTTACTCTTTTGTAGTATTTTCTTGTTTGTTTAAATTTTTGTATTGATTTTTGATCATTTTATTTGCTTTAGCCATTTAACTATGTATTATGGTATTATTGTATAGTTGTTATTTTATGTCATACCAGCTGACACTATAAATAAGGCCTAGCTCTCAGTCCTGGCTCCTCCCACCAGAACCACTAACCACTAAGCAGTGAGGTAAAGAATGCTTGACATGTTAGACTGTTTCTGCACTATCACAGCCTTGAATGATTAATGATCATAACTCGAGTTCATCATTATGAGTGTCATTTAAAATGAATGTATACATATAGTAATATGATCAGTGTCTTAACGGAGATAAAAGCTGCAGCTGTAGGTATCTGTGCTGTTGCATTTAGGGTTTTATGTAATAATATAGCCTCTCATATATTTGGTTGGCGATTGTCAGAGTGTCTTCTCTAGAGTCACAGATGGACAGAGAATACAGCCACATTACCTCACCAGACACTTTATGAAAAAGCCCAACCAAAATCGCTTTAAATCAATATAATGCCATTTTACCATTAGGCCTGCTTGTAGTAGTACAACACCGAGAGGCAAAGATGAGAATTGTTCTTTTCTTTCCTTTTTTTTTTTATAGTTTAATGCTTGGTCAGTGTGCTCTGTTCATTGTTGTTCATTTATTTCTCACAATCTATAAATAATACAGCTTCCTTTCTCTGCCTCTCATCATGAGGTCATGCTTTTTCATATACTGCTTCAAACCCACAGCTTGCAAGACAAACTGATCTTCATTCATGTAACTCTTATAACCCAAGAGTAGCTGTAGCTGATTTTAGTTTAAGTTTAGTTGAAGTTTTGTCAAAGGCCATTACTGTTGCGAAGTATTTAAAGTACTTATGAGACAGTCACACAGGCCATATGTTGCTATTTTTAGAAGACCATACATGCATGCACACACCTAGGGGCAATGTTGCATGTCCAATTGGCCTAACTGTATGTATTTGAACTATGGGGGGAAACCGGAGGATGCCCACATACAGGGGGAGAATAAACTCCACATAGAGAGGACCCTGGTCGCCTGGCCGGGGAATCGAACCCAGGCCCTCCTTGCTGTGAGGTGACAGCCTCTGCGCCACTGTCAGCTCAGATATCTTTTGAGATGTTGTTAGTGTAGAGGGTCTGTGAGCGGAAAATGCAAGAAATCTGGTGGTGCTAAATTCCTTGGCTTAGTAAAAATGAAATGATTGACGTAATCATTTACTGTGGCGCATTTTCTATTGATTTTCTGTTCTGTTCATGCTGAGTGCTAACTAAGTTACAGCCGAGCAAGCATTACAATGTTGTACTCGGGGCCAAGGTGAGTACTTTTGAAACTATTCTAGCAGTGATGCAGAAGAAAACATTGGAAACACTGCACATACAGACAAATGCTCTTTTAGTGGAAAACAGACACTTCAGCGAAGCAAGGAAATACCCAGTGCTATCCCCACATGTAACATGGCAGGAGCTAACCCACGTGGACAAAACGAATGAGGAGTGTACACATCTAGCACACTGTAAACACTACATAGCCCACCCTCTTCATACACACTTACTCTAAACACAATAACGCACCAACAGCAGCAAAACATCACAAGAAGAACAAATGACTCTCGTCTTATTTTCACATCTTTACAGCCATGTTGATGACCACACTTCCTGAGTTCCCCACGTGGCCTGTGGTGGTTGTCATGTAGTCCTCTCCCCTCAAAAATCGGCCAAGCCGGTGACCCATACCGCCTGAAGAGAAAAAAAAAATCCCTAGGCCACGCAGAGTCCTGGCAAGTACAAGTGCTGGAAATGTCTCCTCTTCAGCATTGGGCACCCTGTATTCCTCTCTTTGGACAGTGTCCCTAGCCCAGTGGCTCCTTGGTGTGCCCTGGTAGAGTTGTCTTACTCTGCCTCTGATGTGCAGGCAAACACCAGCATCCTTGGTGAAAGGGAGTAGAGATGGAGTTCTCCCTCCCCTTCTCTGTGCAGCAGGACTTCTCACATTTCACAACAGTAATTTTGGTTATACTGGAGGTGATGGCTACACTTCTCTCAGCTGACACCACTACACTCGTCTAGCAATTTTTTCATCATCCACTGCTTTGTTGCTACTGACAATGTAGCTGCTTGTGTGCTGCTTTTGTTTTGAAGGACTATGCCTGGATGCAGCTGCAATGCCACAGAGCCAGCATAAGAAATTGCAGGGAGCTGCCCCCTGTCCACACTGAACTTGAGGTCTGTGGCAGCAGCCAGTTTTCCTGGCAGGTTTCATTTTCCCTTCGACCTTGTCTTGCGGCATTGATGGACACAGTCTTCATTCTTCTTGCAGCACCAGTACAAGTCGTTCTGCCACCTCTTGGTTGGGGGCCCCACTCGAAATGCCCTCTACTCCTCAAGCTCCTGTGTTGCATGGTGCTGTTAACTGATGCAGTGTCTCCACACCAAGGATGAATTCTGTCCTCTCTGCCATGGTGTGATAGTGGTTTTAAATGATGGCTGGTGCAGCGTGCTTCATGTGCTGTACTGGATCCTCCTGCAGTAGCATGCTCAGTAAGTGTTCAAACTCTGCTTTTCTTGCACAGCTTTCTTGAATGTTGGGTATATCTGTAAACCATCATGCTCAGGTCTACCACCAAAACACACTAATCCACTTTCCCTTCAGCCTCTGCCTCTCAGGATGCAGCTGCCTGTCCAACCACACCACCAGCACCTGTTTGAAGCGTCACTGCAAGGCTGTGGTGAACACCCCTAGGCCACAGTGTAGCTCTGTTAGCGGGTCTGTGATACTTGAAGACTCACTCATAGCTGCAAGTAGGAATCCCTTCATCAAGCGCCTTTACAGCTGAGTAAGCTGACGGGTACCATCTCCCTTGCAACACACTTTGCATGGCACCCCAACGGCAGCTTGGCCCATGGCAGATGCCACAGAATGTGTGTGTGTGTGTGTGTGTGTGTGTGTATGTGTATATATATATATATATAATGATATACAACCCCAATTCCAATGAAGTTAGGACGTTGTGTAAAACAAATGAAAACAGAAAACGATGATTTGCAAATCCTTTTCAATCTATGTTCAATTGAATACACTACAAAGACAAGATATTTAATGTTCAAGCGGATAAACTTTTGTTTTTTTTTGCAAATATTCACTCATTTTGAATTTGATGGAGCTCCAACATTCAAGTTTCTCATTGCTCTCCAGGAGAGGGAGCACTTGCTAGTGTCCCCTGTTGCAGTGGGAGATGGTGCTAGGGAGCCAGGGAGGCGCAGAGGTGTCAACAAAAAAATCTTTTTAGTCAGAAAACAAACGTTCCAGGATAGATTTAAGTTTATTGAAAATGAAATGCACTCAATATATAGCAAAACAACTAGAGATCATACTGACAGAGAAAATCTAGATATCAGGCTTTTGATAGTTTAAAATTAATTACAAGAAGTTGTCAATGTATTCAAAAACAGTTTTAGAAAGGTAACTAATTTTAACTGATAAAGCAATAAGGCTTCTCAATTTTGCAGGTATATGTATTTAACTCCAGCTAAATTATTCCTGATTTCTTTCTCTTTGTGGCAATCTTAGACAAGTACAGTTACACTGGATAAAAACAGGCCATTAAACCAAAAAACAAACACAAACATTTATTTTTAAGATAAGGCTGGGAGAAAACTGAGACTATTGAAAGTTCAAATTGACCTGAATTTGAAGGTCTTTGGTAAATTTATCTGACAACTCGAACCAAAAGTCTAGTTTTGACCAATAAGAGAAGAGGACATTTCTAATGGGCAGTTATCACGGGTTCTTATGTTGTAGCTGAGAACCCCTGCTTTGTGAAATACCCTCATCCACTGCTGTTGATGTTCGCATTCTCATTAATGAAATCCGATTGGTTGGTGTTCTCAGCTATGTTCTCATAGTCAGAATCTGATTGGTTGGTGTTTGGATCAGGGTTCTCATAGACTAAATCTGATGTGTTGGGGTTTAGGCTCTGGTGGACTGGAATCATGCTGATGTCGTATCGCTTTCCATGTGGAACATTTTCATAATCATCATCCTGAAATCAGATGAGGGCACTTAATACAGCTAAATGGTCTTCTGCTCACATACAGTGAATTTTATGCTGAGATGCAGAAAAGACACTTCTGACAGTAATTTTTTTTTGCCTTAATTGAGCAACAGATTTAACTCACATTATTTTTGTCTGTTCTCTGGCCAGTCGAGGCTGAGACTGTGAAAATAGATCAAATCCAAGCATCAGTCATACAGATATTTGTGTGTATTCATCTTTGTCCTCTAGAGGGAGACTTCAGCATTAGTTTTGGAATGGGGGACTAAAGGACACCATGTAAAACTGTAATTTGCATACCCTGTATCATGTGGTTCCTCACTTTGTAGACGATCAGTGCTGATCCTCCAATCAGCAACAGAGCCACACAGACAAATACAGTGATGATGACAGAGGAACCTGGAGATGAGAGACTCAGAGACTCAGGATTAGTCGATTTAGAATGTCCTTACATTAATCAGACATATGTATGACTGAAGCTTTTGGGTCTAACACACTCGAGTCACAGTAGGGTCAGTATACAGTAGTGCCACTGAGTTTCTGCTTGGGTTGAAGACCTCAGGATGTCTTTTTGCATAGTTACGGCATTAGAACCCACAGCATCCTGACACCCGCCAAATCAAGAACGCTGCTTCTCCACATCAGTTTCAGTTCCTGACGTGGAGCCTGTAGCACTGAACTCCTTGCTGAACACATGAAACATGAATATAGAATGAAAAGAGGAAGTTATGAATAATGATGGAGTTCTTACTGAGATGTTCTTCATCAGATGTTTCTGCTTCTGCTGGTGCTGCTGATTTGCTCCAGTAGGTTGTAGCTGTAGTTGGGTCTATAGTTGTGCTTGGACTTTCTGGTAGTGCAGTTGGTTTTTCTTTTGTGTTTAAGAAATATAAAAATATGACATTCAACTTTAATAATGGATACGTTTACAAACAGACCCAATCTACTGAAGGTTCTGCTTTTTTCTGTGCTTCTGGAGTTTATATGTAATTACTCCTTTTTTGGGCAGTTGCTGGGTGGGGGGTGGGGTGGGAGAGATGGTGCCATGTTGACAACTGTCTGTCTCTCTCATTCTCTCTCTCTCTCTCCTAGTGGGCCCATTGATTTTGATAGTATTTGTGCACTGGATAGATCCTTTCATCCCAAGTGATTTGCATTGTTACTTATACATGTTACAGGAGAACATTACGTTAGTCTTACAGGTTAATCGTGTTACAGATGTAGAAGAATGTGACACTAGGAGGACTTTTAAGCGCTTGCCAAGGAGGGGCCTTAAACCCCAGTTGGCTAAATGGAGTTCAGTGATTTCACCCATTACACCAACCACACCACCAAATGGACCCTAACATTAGACATTGTGACGTCCTCTGTTCTCTGTGGTCTAAAAATGAGGTGATTTCCTGTGAATCATGCACTCTGCATGTTGTTGTTTTTGATTTAAGCATTGGTTTCAGTGTGACTAGTGAGTGTCAGCTCACTAGTCACATTGATTGCCTTAAAGAAAACAATGTCATGAGACAGAGTTCATATTCATTTTCCAAACCCGATAGAGCAGAATTAAGCAAATGTAAAGTTAACGTATCTCACCAGTAACTCGTAGTTGAATCTCTTTGAAATAGTTGTAATAACCCACTGACTTCTCTGTCCTCTTCACTCCACACAGATAAACTCCTCCATCATCTTCTCTCACATCACTGATGTTCACACTGAAGACGTTAGAGCTTCTGTCATCAACGATGGAGAATCTGCCATTGTGCTTTTTCTGAGCCTCTTTTCGAGTGTAAATTATCACTTTAACAGTAGTTTGATTGTTGAGGTTGATTAACCGCTTGTTGTTTGTCTTGAACTCATATGGATAGCTACATTTGAAGGTGACCGTCTCTCCCAGATAAGCTTTCATTCTTTTAATTCCCCCACAACAAGAATCTGTCAGTTATATAAACAACCATATGGTTTATTCATTAGCTGATTAAACAAGAGTGTGTTTGGGATCAATGTCTCATTTATATATATCGTTATTTTCTTAAATATTTTAGAAACCCAAGAGCTTCAACAGGTCAAATTGTCTCACCACTCTGAACGGTCAGCTCAACGTCCTTATGCTTTTCATTCCCAACTCCAAATCTGTAAACGGCAGAGTCCTGTGGGTTTAGCTCTCTGATCATCGCTATAAAGTTGCCTGCTGTATTTGAATACATCTCGAATCTTCCACTAAAAACAGACTTGCTCAGAGTCTGGTCCCTGATTATATTTAGGCAGCCACTTTGTTCCATCTTACAAATATATCTCGTATTATTTACATCCCATTGCAGATCGGGTATTATAGTGACACTTCCTCCTGAATAGCCAAACACATCAGAGCAGCACACTGGGCCTGTCAATCAAAAAAGAAACGTCTTACACAAACGAGAACCTCAAGAGTGAAGAATACAGAAGACTCAAGTATAAACATAGCTTTAGCTCACAGAACTACTGTAATTTTCAATGGAAGAATAAACAATAGTGAATAACTGCGCTTTGTCGTATTAGCTGTGAATAAAAACGAATATCTGACCTGAGATCAGGTAGAGGATGGAGATGATCTTCATTCTGAAGTTCACAGACATTCTAATCCACTTTTCCAGAATGGGGAAAAAAAATGAATGCATTTAGTATCGTCCTTTTTCTAGGTTTGTTTCTGTGTCAGCTTGCACTGCATTTGACCAATAAGAGAAGAGGACATTTCTAATGGGCAGTTATCACTGGTTCTTATGTTGTAGCTGAGAACCCCTGCTTTGTGAAATACCCTCATCCACTGCTGTTGATGTTCGCTTTCTCATAAATGAAATCCGATTGGTTGGTGTTCTCAGCTATGTTCTCATAGTCAGAATCTGATTGGTTGGTGTTTGGATCAGGGTTCTCATAGACTAAATCTGATCTGTTGGGGTTTAGGCTCTGGTGTACTGGAATCATGCTGATGTCGTATCGCTTTCCATGTGGAACGTTTTCATAATCATAATGATCATCCTGAAATCAGATGAGGGCACTTAATACAACTAAACGGTCTGCTGCTCACATACAGTGAATTTTATGCTGAGATGCAGAAAAGACACTTCTGACAGTAATTTTTTTGCCTTAATTGAGCAACAGATTTTCACTCACTTTATTTTTGCCTGTTCTCTGGCCAGTCGAGGCTGAGACTGTGAAAATAGATCAAATCCAAGCATCAGTCATACAGATATTTGTGTGTATTCATCTTTGTCCTCTAGAGGGAGACTTCAGCATTAGTTTTGGAATGGGGGACTAAAGGACACCATGTAAAACTGTAATTTGCATACCCTGTATCATGTGGTTCCTCACTTTGTGGACAATCAGTGCTGATCCTCCAATCAGCAACAGAGCCACACAGACACATACAGTGATGATGACAGAGGAACCTGGAGATGAGAGACTCAGAGACTCAGGATTAGTCGATTTAGAATGTCCTTACATTGATCACATATGTATGACTTAAGCTTTTGGGTCTAACACACTCTAGTCACAGTAGGGTCAGTATACAGTAGTGCCACTGATCAGTTTCTGCTTGGTTTGAAGACCTCAGGATGTCTTTTTGCATAGTTACGGCATTAGAACCCACAGCATCAAGACAGCCAGCAAAACAAGAGCCCTCCAGCTCCACATCAGTTTCAGTTCCTGGTGTGGAGCCTAAACCACTGAACTCCTGCCTGAATACATTTAACATAAAATAGAATAAAAGAGGAAGATATGAAGAAGGACTGCGTTCTTACGGAGATGTTGAGCAGATGTTTCTGCTGCTGGCAGTGCTGCTGTTGATGTGGTCCAGTAGGTTGTAGCTGTAGTCTGATCCACAGCTGTGCTTGGACTTTCTGGTAGCGCAGTTGATTTTTCTTTTGTGTGTTAAAAAAAAATTAAAATGATTTTTTCAACTTTCGTAATGAATACGTTTACTCTTCGTGACCACATATTTTGCGCTGCTGTAGTTTATGTGCGATTTCTCTCCTTTTTTGAGTGTCATTTTTGTCGCTGGCCGTGGGCTGGGGATGGGTGAGAGAGATGGTGTTGCCATGTAGAACACCAGTTGGCTGATTGGAGTTCAGTGATGTCACCCATCACCCCAGCCACACCATCAACTGACCTTAACATTAGACATTGTGTGACATTCTCTGTGGTATAAAGATCATGTGACTTCCTTGTGCACTCTGCATGCTGTTCTATTTGATTTGAAAGTCACTGTGTCTGCTCACTACTCACATTAAAAACATTAGAGGAATGAAAATGTGTTGACACAGTTTATATTAAGTTTCCCAAAGCGAAATGGTCCTGGAGATCTATCACCCCAATTCCAATGAAGTTGGGATGTTGTGTAAAACATGAATAAAAACAGAATACGATGATTTGCAAATCCTTTTCAACCTACATTCAACTGAATACACTACAAAGACAAGATATTTAATGTCCAAAGGATAAACTTTATTGTTTTTTGTAAATATTCACTCATTTTGAATTTGATGCCTGCAACACGTTCCAAACAAATTGGGACAGGGGCAGGGAAAGTTGAGGAATGCTCAAAAAACACCTGTTTGGAACATTCCACAGGTGAACAGGTTAATTAGAAACAGGTGAGTTTCATGATTGGGTATAAAGGGAGCATCCTTGAAAGGCTCAGTCATTCACAAGCAAGGATGAGGCGAGGTTCACCACTTTGTGAACAACTGCGTGAGCTAATAGTCCAACAGTTTAAGAACAACGTTTCTCAACGTGCAACTGCAAGGAATTTAGGGATTTCATCATCTACAGTCCATAATATCATCAAAAGATTCAGAGAATCTGGAGAAATCTCTGCAAGTAAGCGGCAAGGCAGAAAACCAACATTGAATGCCCGTGACCTTCGACCCCTCAGGCAGCTCTGCATTAAAAACCAACATCATTCTGTAATGGATATTCCCATATGGGCTCAGGAACACTTCAGAAAACCACTGTCAGTGAACTCAGTTCGTCGCTCCATCTACAAGTGCAAGTTAAAACTCTGCCATGCAAAGCAAAAGCCACATATCAACACCAGCTTCTCTGGGCCCGAGCTCATCTGAGATGGACTGACGCAAAGTAGAAAAGTGTCCTGTGGTCTGACGAGTCCACATTTCAAACTTGCACATCTATGAAGGCACCATTAATGCTGAAAGGTACATACAGGTTTTGGAGCAACATCTGCTGCCATCCAAGCAGCGTCTTTTTCAGGGACGTCCTGCTTATTTCAGCAAGACAATGCCAAGCCACATTCTGCACGCGTTACAACAGTGTGGCTTCGTAGTAAAAGAGTGCGGGTACTAGACTGGCCTGCCTGCAGGCCAGACCTGTCTCCCATTGAAAATGTGTGGCGCATTATGAAGCTCAAAGCCATTGTTGTTTGTCTTCAGCTCATCTGGATAGCTACATTTGAAGGTGGCCGTCTCTCCCAGATAAGCTTTCATTCTTTTAATTCCCCCACAACAAGAATCTGTCAATCATGTAGAGAACCATACGCAAACTAGAGTTCATGAATGAGTTTAGTACTAGGGCTTTAAACCTCAGTATGAGCTACGTCTCATTTTTTATATCATGCATTATTATATTTTAATATAAATGTTTTAGAAACCCAACAACTTAAACATGTTATCTCACCACTCTGAACAGTCAGCTCAGAGACAGGCCAAAGGAAAGTTAACCCTTTCAACGTCCTTATGCTTTTCATTCCCAACTCCAAATCTGTACACGGCAGAGTCCTGTGGGTTCAGCTCTCTGATCAACAGTAGAAAATCTCCATCTACATTTGAGTAGATAATGAACCTCCTGCTAGTGACAGACTTGCTCTGAGTGTGGTCCTTTATGATATCTAGGCAGCTATTTTGCTCAATCTTGCAAATATATTGTGCATGGTTTACATCCCACTGTAGATTAGGGAATAAAATGACACTTCCTCCTGGACACACTGGACCTGCCAAAAATGACACATGTGAGAACCTCACAGAACCATCTGTACCCTCTACTCTCACAACATAAACATACCTGCAGTAAACAGAACTGCTATAGTTTTCCTATAGGAGGAATAAATGAATATGAATACACTTGCTGTCATATTAGCAGATATTAAAGTTTAATGTCTGACCTGAGATCAGGTAGAGGGTGGAGATGATCATCTTCATCTTGAACTGAAGGATCTTCATCCTGAAGGTCACAGAAATGGTACTGTTAGCTTTACCGTGCTCTGTATGTGTTTCTGCCTCGTCCTGCGCTGCTGTGTCTGTTTCCGCTGTCTCTGCTTTTCTTACTTCTGTGGGGTTTTTTTTTTCTAGTAGCCTTTTCTCATTTGCATGCAGTTCATGCCATATTTAATTTGTTAATACATTTATTTTTGTTGGTTTCTTTAACCATTTGATAATGGGTGCCTGATGTTAACTGAAATATGTTTACATTGTATTGTAAATCTGTTTTATTGTTTGTCTCACCAGCTCATACTATAAATAAGGCCTTGCTCTCAGTCCTGGCTCCTCCCACCAGTTTGACTGAACAAATACCAAATTTAGCAATGAGAGAAATGCTTGACATGTTGGACTAGTTCCGCACTGACACAGCCCTGAACGATTAATGATGATGTGCCATTTAAAATGAGCTGAAGATGAACAGTAATATGATCGGTGTTTTGATGCATGAATCATGGCAGGGGGAAACCCAGGAGGACACAACATATGAAGAGTGTAGACACTTCTAACACACTGCAAACACTACAAAGCCCATCCTCCTCAGACACACTTATACCCTAATAACCGCAACTCCACACTAACAGCAGCAACATAGTGATAACAAGAACAATCCATCCATCCATTTTCCAAGCCGCTTCTCCATCAGGGTCGCGGTGGGGTGCTGGAGCCTATCCCAGCAGTCTTCGGGCGGAAGGCAGAATACACCCTGGACAGGTCGCCAGGGCATCGCAGGGCACAACAAGAACAAATGTCTTTTTTTTTTTTTTTTTTTTTCTTCTCTATGCTGGGCACCTTCAGAGAGCCACTTTCCATGACCACCTCCCTATCTGGGCCCTATATTGGCTACCAATTTTTTTATTATCCACTGCTTTGTTAATACTTTATGCTGCCTGTGTGCTGCTGTTGGCTTGAAGGAATATGTCTGGATGCAACTGCAATGCTCACGAGCCAGTGTCCGTTAGAGGAGGAAGCTGCCCCCTGTCCACACTGAACCTGACACAAGGTTCGCAGCGGCAGCCAATTTTCCTTGCTTGTTTTTGTTTACCTGCTGAATTTTGCTTGTGGAATTGATGGACTCTGTGTCCCATCATCCTGCAGCACCAGCATACAAGTGGCTCTGCCTTCACTCACTTGGGGGGCACTCGGAATGATGCTGTATGCTATGCTCAGATGCTACAATGTTTTTATTACACACACACGTAGGTGTGTGTGTGTGTGTGTGTGTGTGTATGTACACTGCTCAACAAAAAAAGGGAACACTTACAACACAATATAACTCCAAGTAAATCTAACTTCTGTGAAATCAAACTGTCTGGAGAGAGAGAGAGAATGAGAGAGACAGACAGTTGTCAACATGGCACCATCTCTCCCACCCCACCCCCCACCCAGCAACCCCCCAAAAAAGGAGTAATTACATATAAACTCCAGAAGCACAGAAAAAAGCAGAACCTTCAGTAGATTGGGTCTGTTTGTAAACGTATCCATTATTAAAGTTGAATGTCATATTTATATATTTCTTAAACACAAAAGAAAAACCAGAAAGTCCAAGCACAACTAAAGACCCAACTACAGCTACAACCTACTGGAGCAAATCAGCAGCAGAAGCAGAAACATCTGATGAAGAACATCTCAGTAACAACTCCGTCATTAGTCATAACTTCCTCTTTCACTCTATATTCATGTTTCATGTGTTCAGCAAGGAGTTCAGTGCTACAGGCTCCACGTCAGGAACTGAAACTGATGTGGAGAAGCAGCGTTCTTGGTTTGGTGGGTATCAGGATGCTCTGGGTTCTAATTCTGTAACTATGCAAAAAGACATCCTGAGGTCTTCAAACCAAGCAGAAACTGATCAGTGGCACTACTGTATACTGACCCTACTGTGACTCGAGTATGTTAGACCCAAAAGCTTAACATATGTCTGATTAATGTAAGGACATTCTAAATCGACTAATCCTGAGTCTCTGAGTCTCTCATCTCCAGGTTCCTCTGTCATCATCACTGTATGTGTCTGTGTGGCTCTGTTGCTGATTGGAGGATCAGCACTGATTGTCCACAAAGTGAGGAACCACATGATACAGGGTATGCAAATTACAGTTTTACATGGTGTCCTTTAGTCCCCCATTCCAAAACTAATCATCATCATCTGAAGTCTCCCTCTAGAGGACAAAGATGAATACACACAAATATCTGTATGACTGATGTTTGGATTTGATCTATTTTCACAGTCTCAGCCTCGACTGGCCAGAGAACAGACAAAAATAAAGTGAGTGAAAATCTGTTGCTCAATTAAGGCAAAAAAAAATTACTGTCAGAAGTGTCTTTTCTGCATCTCAGCATAAAATTCACTGTATGTGAGCAGCAGACCATTTAGCTGTATTAAGTGCCCTCATCTGATTTCAGGATGATGATGATGATGATGATGATGATGATGATGATGATGATGATGATTATGAATACGTTCCACATGGAAAGCGATACGACATCAGCATGATTCCAGTCCACCAGAGCCTAAACCCCAACAGATCAGATTTAGTCTATGAGAACCCTGATCCAAACACCAACCAATCAGATTCTGACTATGAGAACATAGCTGAGAACACCATCCAATCGGATTTCATTAATGAGAATGCGAACATCAACAGCAGTGGATGAGGGTATTTCACAAAGCAGGGGTTCTCAGCTACAACATAAGAACCAGTGATAACTGCCCATTAGAAATGTCCTCTTCTCTTATTGGTCAAAACCAGACTTTTGGTTCGAGTTGTCAGAGAAATTTACCAAAGACCTTCAAATTCAGGTCAATTTGAACTTTCAATAGTCTCAGTTTTCTCCCAGCCTTATCTTAAAAATAAATGTTTGTGTTTGTTTTTTTGTTTAATGGCCTGTTTTTATCCAGTGTAACTGTACTTGTCTAAGATTGCCACAAAGAGAAAGAAATCAGGAATAATTTAGCTGGAGTTAAATACATATACCTGCAAAATTGAGAAGGCTTATTGCTTTATCAGTTAAAATTAGTTACCTTTCTAAAACTGTTTTTGAATACATTGACAACTTCTTGTAATTAATTTTAAACTATCAAAAGCCTGATCTCTAGATTTTCTCTGTCAGTATGATCTTTAGTTGTTTTGCTATATATTGAGTGCATTTCATTTTCAATAAACTTAAATCTATCCTGGAACGTTTGTTTTCTGACTAAAAAGATTTTTTTGTTGACACCTCTGCGCCTCCCTGGCTCCCTAGCACCATCTCCCTCTGCAACAAAGGACATTAGCAAGTGCTCCCTCTCCTGGAGTGCAATGAGAAACTTGAATGTTGGAGCTCCATCAAATTCAAAATGAGTGAATATTTGCAAAAAAAAATGAAGTTTATCTGTTTGAACATTACACTACAAAGACAAGATATATATACACACTGCTCAAAAAAATAAAGGGAACACTTAAACAACACAATATCAACACAATATAACTCCAAGTAAGTCAAATTTCTGTGAAATCAAACTGTCCACTTAGGAAGCAACACTGACAATCAATTTCACAGCTGTTGTGCAAATGGAACAGACAACAGGTGGAAATTATTGGCGATTAGCAAGACACCCTCAATAAAGGAGTAGTTCTGCAGGTGGGGACCACAGACCACTTCTCAGTACCTTTCTGCTTTCTGGCTGATGTTTTGGTCACTTGAATGTTGGTGGTGCTTTCACACTCGTGGTAGCATGAGACAGACTCTACAACCCACACAAGTGGCTCAGGTAGTGCAGCTCATCCAGGATGGCACATCAATGCAAGCTATGGCAAGATGGTTTGCTGTGTCTGTCAGCGTAGTGTCTAGAGACTGGAGGCGCTACCAGGAGACAGGCCAGTACACCAGGAGACGTGGAGGCCATAGGAGAGCAACAACCCAGCAGCAGGACCGCTACCTCCGCCTTTGTGCAAGGAGGAACAGGAGGAGCTGCCAGAGCCCTGCAAAATGACCTCCAGCAGGCCACAAATGTGCATGTGTCTGCACAAACGGTTAGAAACCAACTCCATGAGGATGGTATGAGGGCCCGACGTCCACAGATGGGGGTTGTGCTCACAGCCCAACACTGTGCAGGACGCTTGGCATTTGCCAGAGAACACCAGGATTGGCAAATTCGTCAATGTGCCCTGTGCTCTTCACAGATGAAAGCAGGTTCACACTGAGCACATGTGACAGAGTCTGGAGACGCCGTGGAGAGCGATCTGCTGCCTGCAACATCCTTCAGCATGATCGGTTTGGCAGTGGGTCAGCAATGGTGTGGGGTGGCATTTCTTTGGAGGGCCGCACAGCCCTCCATATGCTCGCCAGAGGTAGCCTGACTGCCATTAGGTACCGAGATGAGATCCTCAAAACCCCTTGTGAGACCATATGCTGGTGCGGTAGCCCTGGGTTCCTCCCAATGCAGGACAATGCTAGACCTCATGTGGCTGGAGTGTGTCAGCAGTTCCTGCAAGATGAAGGCATTGAAGTTGAAGTTGAGCACATCTGGGACATCATGTCTCGCTCCATCCACCAACGCCACGTTGCACCACAGACTGTCCAGGAGTTGGCGGATGCTTTATTCCAGGTCTGGGAGGAGATCCCTCAGGAGACCATCTGCATTGTAGGGAGGTCATACAGGCACGTGGAGGCCACACACAATACTGAGCCTCATTTTGACTTGTTTTAAGGACATTACATCAAAGTTGGATCAGCCTGTCGTGTGTTTTTCCACTTTAATTTTGTGTGTGACTCCAAATCCAGGCCTCCATTGGTTAATAAATTAGATTTCCATTGATTTTTGCGTGATTTTGTTGTCAGCACATTCAACTTTGTACAGAACAAAGTATTCAATGAGAATATTTCATTCATTCAGATGTAGGATGTGTTATTTGAATGTTTCCTTTATTTTTCTGAGATATATATATATATATATATATATATAAAATGTATTTATTAGCAGTGGGATTGTGGTTAAAGCAACCACTATTCAAGGGACCCCTTGATCACCGTGACTGAAGTTGCATCCTCCAAATTTGTGAGGTAAATAATGTTTCTGTTCAGTGGAGCAGGCTCTTGCTAGTTTTGACTGCAAGTTGGGTATCTGCCATGATGGCAAACTCTGGCTTAATCATCATTGTGAGGGAAAACACAATCAGCAAAATCCTGGCCCATGTTTTGGCTCACCAGTCACACCAGTTAAGCTCCAGTTTGTCCTCCCTAACTGGGTTTGGCAGTAAATCTATTGGGCTTCAGGTTTCCTCAGTGTCCTTGAGGCTGCGAGTGTTTTGCCATGTAGGCCCAGTAAAGCAGATGAAGGCCCAGATCATCCCTTAGGGGTTTATGCGCACATGGACAGCTGCCTAAACTGCAAGCAATTATGACATACACTATATTGCCAAAAGTATTTGTTCGTCTGCCTTCACACCTGTACTTGAGTGACATCTCATTCGTAATCCATAGGGTTTAATATGAAGTCTTTTTCTTTTCTTTCCCTTTGTGACAGTCTTTAAATCAGTTTACTCTGGAAACCAACAAACAAGTAAAACCCATTATTTTTTGATCGGTCTGGGAGTGTGGGGGGGTGGTCATAGACTAAAATTCTTTTCATCCATCCATCCATCCATTCTCTAAGCCGCTTCTCCGTCAGGGTCGCGGGGGGATGCTGGAGCCTATCCCAGCAGTCTTCGGGCGGAAGGCAGGATACACCCTGGACAGGTCGCCAGTCCATCGCAGGGCAGACAGACAGACACAGACAGTCACTCACACACTCACACCTAGGGAAATTCTTTTCAGTATTTTTTAAATTGACTGAATTCAGAGGTATTTGGTGAATTTCTCAAGCAGTCCAAGATAAAACTGACGCTTTGACCAATAAGAGAAGGACATTTCCACTGGGCAGTTATCACTGGTGACTGCAAAACCCTGCTTTGTGAAACACCCCCTCCCATCCACTGCTGTCACATGTTCACATTCTAATAATTGAAATCCGACCGCTTGGTGTCATCAGCCACGTTGTCATAGTCAGAATCTGATTGGTTGGGGTTTGGATCAAGGTCCTCATAGATTGAATCTGATATGTCAGGGTTGGGGCTCTAGACTGGACCCATGCTGATGTCATATCGATCTCCATGTAGAACATTGTCATCATCCTGAAATGATGGAGGATGACATGCAGGCAGATCATAGAGAAACATTTTGCTCTTCACATGTAATGTATTTTACGATGAGACATGGAAAAACACTATTGCCAATCATTTTACTGTCTTAATTCAGTTACACAGGTTACTTTCACTCACTTCAATTTTTTCTGTTCTCTGGCCAGTTGAAGCTGAGTCTGTGAGAAAAGATATCGATTACATCAATCATACAAATATTGGTGTGTATTTTCCATCACTGGCCTCTAGAGGGAGACTTTAGCATATGGATGAGGGACGAAAGGACGTCATGTAAAGTAGTAATTTGCATACCCTGTGTCATGTGGTTTCTCAGTTTGTAGATCAGTGCTGCTCATCCAATCAGCAACATCTGAGACCCACAGACACATACAGTGATGATGATGAGAGACACAGAGAAGAACAGACCAAACACTCCATATTTCAGTCAATTTAAAATGTTTTATATCAATCATAAATGTGATGATGTATTGTCAACTATTTGGAGACTTAAAACGGTGACTCTTCACCGTAGGGTCACTAAACAGTAGTGCCACTTGTCAGCTTCTGCTTGGTTTGTAGGCTTTGGGATGTTTTGTTGCAGAGAGCCTTAGATCCTGCACCAGAATGGGAAAAAAAAAAAAAATGCGATTAGTATCGTCCTTTTGCTGTCTCGTCTTGCACTACTGTGTCTGTCTCCGCTGTGTCTGTCTCCGCTGTCTGGTTTTCTCACTGCTGTTTTTTTTTTTTTTTTTTTTTTTTTAAATCATCCCCCCCGCCATTTTTTACTTTTACTCTTTGGTAGTCTTTTCTTGTTTGCATCCAATTTATGCCTTGTTTAAATGTTTGTATAGATTTTTGATCATTTTATTTGCTTTAGCCATTTAACTATGTATTATGGTAACTGAAATACTTTACGCTTTTATTGTATAGTTGTTATTTTATGTCATACCAGCTGACACTATAAATAAGGCCTAGCTCTCAGTCCTGGCTCCTCCCCCCAGAACCACTAACCACTAAGGTAAAGAATACTTGACATGTTTGAACTGTGGGGGGAAACCCACGCAGACACGGGGAGAATAAACTCCACATAGAGAGGACCCTGGTCGCCTGGCCGGGGAATCGAACCCAGGCCCTCCTTGCTGTGAGGCCACAGCGCTACCCACTGCGCCACAGTCAGCTCAGATATCTTTTGAGATGTTGTTAGTGTAGAGGGTCTGTGAGCGGAAAATGCAAGAAATCTGGTGGTGCTAAATTCCTTGGCTTAGTAAAAATGAAATGATTGACGTAATCATTTACTGTGGCGCATTTTCTATTGATTTTCTGTTCTGTTCATGCTGAGTGCTAAAACTAAGTTACAGCCAAGCAAGCATTACAATGTTGTACTCGGGGCCAAGGTGAGTACTTTTGAAACTAGCAGTGATGCAGAAGAAAACATTGGAAACATTGCACATACAGACAAATGCTCTTTTAGTGGTAAACAGACACTTCAGCGAAGCAAGGAAATACCCAGTGCTATCCCCACATGTAACATGGCAGGAGCTAACCCACGTGGACATAAGTATGAGGAGTGTACACATCTAGCACACTGTAAACACTACAAAGCCCACCCTCTTCATACACACTTACTCTAAACACAATAACGCACCAACAGCAGCAAAACATCACAAGGAGAACAAATGACTCTCGTCTTATTTTCACATCTTGACAGCCATGTTGATGACCACACTTCCTGAGTTCTTTGCCTCTGCCTCTCAAGATGCAGCTGCCTGTCCAACCACACCACCAGCACCTGCCTGAAACACCCCTAGGCCACGGTGTAGCTCTGTTAGCGGGTCTATGAGCACATGGAACACTTCCTTCCAGGGCCAGGCACAGCTGGATTGCAGTGACCGCTGCTGTGATACTTGAAGACTCGCTCATAGCTGCATGAAGTAGGAATCCCTTCCTCAAGCGCCTTCACAGCTGAGTAAGCTGATGGGTACCATCTCCCTTATACCGCATGGCACCCCAACGGCAGCTTGGCCCATGGCAGATGCCACAATATATATATTTTTTTATTACTCAGATTTACATTGATATATGTATTATCAGTGTGATCACTGTTGAAGCAATGACCATGTAAGGGACACCTCTTTTATTGTTGTGGCGGTTGAATACTCCAAGTTTGGGAGGTAGACCATGAGGCGGGGCTCCCTTTTTTTGTTCAGTGGTGCAGGCTCTTGCTGCTTTTGACTGCAAATTGGGTATTGGCCATGGTGGGAAACCGGAACTTGCTCTCCTTCAGTGTCAGGGAAGACACTGCATCAGCAGAATCATGGTACATCACTCACATCAGGCAAGCTCCAGTTTGTCCTCTCTAACAGGGTTTGGTAGTGAGTCTGTTGAGCTTCAGGTTTCCTTCATGTCCTTGAGCCTGCGTGCATCTGCCATCTAGGCCCAGTAAAGTAGGAGCAGGCTTAGATCATCCCTTGTGCATTGGGGCCCAATTTTAACTTTTACATTTTAGCTTTTTTGACTCAAAAAATTTTAACTAAAGCCACAACTAAAATTAATTTAAACTGTCATAGTATATAATGTTAGTTTTAGTATTCAATATTTAGGTCACCTATAGTCTGTCATTCTGTTTCATAAACAGTGCAGTTTTCAAGGTTACTTAAATTCTTGTTAAAAACAATGTTGAAGTATTATTTGTAGCTAATTTTCTCTTGTTTGTATACAGTTATATGACTACCAACAGAGTAAGAGAAAGTAATCAGATTATGCCGCTCTAATGTAGTAATCCTTTGGATTAGGTTACAGTTCCATTTTTTTAACAGGAAGTCAGTAATCTGTTCTGGAGTACAGTTTTAAAGTAATGCTCCCTCCAGTTTGACAGTCTGATGGACAAGTCTTGGTTTGGTGGATGCCAGAATGCTACCTACCAGAATACATAGTGCCCACAATAAAAGTCTGTTTTTCAGTGTTTGAGCCCTGTAGTTTCAGTGAAGGGTAATGCTAATGCTACAGCTCATACACACATTTAAGACAACTATGCTTCCAACTGGCAGCAGTTTGGGGAAGGACCTGTCCTGTTCCAGCATGACTGAGCCTATAAGCATGTTCACCTTTGGTCAAACCACAGCTGTTCTGAGGTCAGCTGATAACCAGTCTCAGCTGATTGGCTGGTCTCATCGCTGTTTCCAGATTGAATCTAATAAAAATTACTTAGATCATTGCTGTCTGCATACTAGCTATGAACATGATCGGTGCTGACAACAAATTGAAGGTTTGAGGTATTCACAGATAGGAACAGTTGCTGAGCAGTGACTGGAGGGCAAAGAAAATAAGATGAAGCTTGGTGGAGAATGAAATTATTTTAACCAACCAAGATACAGTCTTAAAAAGGTATCTCAAAAAGTAGCCTGTAATAAATATTCCATCCTTACTTGATTTTGGTGCTCCTGAGATATCCATGAGTGCACCCCTGAATAGATTGGTGAATGATCAGCGCTGCAGTGTCTCATGAAAAGTCTCATGAATAGAAATACATTCAAATGAACTGTCACTCTGTTATTATGCAGCTCTTAGTGGAGAAGCCTTGTTTGAGTCCGATTGGCACCCTCTGAACAAACAGTCATAACTCGGGAAATGTTTACTCTATCACTTAACCGGATAGATGGTGTGAGATGAGATCCCTTGAGGATTATTTTGGTGTAATGTTATGTGTATTGAGAAGAAAATGTCTTGAGTTGTGATGAGTTAAAAACAGAAAATCTTGAAATAAGCAGATTCTGATTTTGAGAAATTTACATGGGAGAGAATGGGGCAGTTTTCTGTGCCTAGTGCCAAACAAATGCCCATAACTCTAAAGCTAATTGATAAAATGATGAGATATTCTGAGGTTTCATAAAGGACAAGTTTCTCTACCATTTAAAACTGAACTGGAGTTTCTAGGTGAAAGGATTTTAAAGCAGATTCCCTGCGTAATCAGCTGTGTCTGTGAGACTGAGTGGGATGCTGTGACGTCATCGATGCCAGTTAGAATCTGAAGTTCTGAACATTCCGCCGTTCATTCTTATGGGAGGTTTTAAATTTTTAAACTTATTTTTATTAAAAACTACCAATCGACTCCAAACATACAGAGCACACGTCACAGCACAGAGACCTTCAAAACACAGTTTGAATGGAGTCTGTATGTTAAGCAGTTCAGGTTGTAATAGTCCCAGAAAAGGGTGGAGGAAGAATTATGAGAGATAACAATAGAGATAACAATAGAATGCTTTCTCAAGCACTCTAATAACAGATGTGACTAGAATGTCTCACAATGCAGTGACCACCATGGGCAGTACTAACTCAGATTGAAAAAACAAGTGTGTAAAAATTTACTCCTGAAAAAATTTCTAATTGTGCTGCAATGGCACTCCAACATTCAAGTTTCTCATTGCTCTCCAGGAGAGGGAGCACTTGCTAGTGTCCTCTGTTGCAGTGGGAGATGGTGCTAGGGAGCCAGGGAGGCGCAGAGGTGTCAACAAAAAAATCTTTTTAGTCAGAAAACAAAGTTCCAGGATAGATTTAAGTTTATTGAAAATGAAATGCATACAATATATAGCAAAACAACTAGAGATCATACTGACAGAGAAAATCTAGAGATCAGGCTTTTGATAGTTTAAAATTAATTACAAGAAGTTGTCAATGTATTCAAAAACAGTTTTAGAAATGTAACTAATTTTAACTGATAAAGCAATAAGGCTTCTCAATTTTGCAGTTATATGTATTTAACTCCAGCTAAATTATTCCTGATTTCTTTCTCTTTGTGGCAATCTTAGACAAGTACAGTTACACTGGATAAAAACAGGCCATTAAACCAAAAAACAAACACACACATTTATTTTTATGATAAGGCTGGGAGAAAACTGAGACTACTGAAAGTTCAAATTGACCTGAATTTGAAGGTCTTTGGTAAATTTCTCAGACAACTCGAACCAAAAGTCTAGTTTTGACCAATATGAGAAGAGAACATTTCTAATGGGCAGTTATCACTGGTTCTTATGTTGTAGCTGAGAACCCCTGCTTTGTGAAATACCCTCATCCACTGCTATTGATGTTCACATTCTCATAAATGAAATCCGATTGGTTGGTGTTCTCAGCTATGTTCTCATAGTCAGAATCTGATTGGTTGGTGTTTGGATCAGGGTTCTCATAGACTAAATCTGATCTGTTGGGGTTTAGGCTCTGGTGGACTGGAATCATGCTGATGTCGTATCGCTTTCCATGTGGAACGTTTTCATAATCATCATCATCATCATCATCCTGAAATCAGATGAGGGCACTTAATACAACTAAACGGTCTGCTGCTCACATACAGTGAATTTTATGCTGAGATGCAGAAAAGACACTTCTGACAGAAATTTTTTTGCCTTAATTGAGCAACAGATTTAACTCACTTTATTTTTGTCTGTTCTCTGGCCAGTCAAGGCTGAGACTGTGACAATAGATCAAATCCAAACATCAGTCATACAGATATTTGTGTGTATTCATCTTTGTCCTCTAGAGGGAGACTTCAGCATTAGTTTTGGAATGGGGGACTAAAGGACACCATGTAAAACTGTAATTTGCATACCCTGTATCATGTGGTTCCTCAGTTTGTGGACGATCAGTGCTGATCCTCCAATCAGCAACAGAGCCACACAGACAAATACAGTGATGATGACAGAGGAACCTGGAGATGAGAGACTCAGAGACTCAGGATTAGTCGATTTAGAATGTCCTTACATTAATCACACACATGTATGACTTAAGCTTTTGGGTCTAACACACTCTAGTCACAGGAGGGTCAGTATACAGTAGTGCCACTGATCAGTTTCTGCTTGGTTTGAAGACCTCAGGATGTCTTTTTGCATGGTAAGGGTTTTAAAACCCACAGCATCAAGACAGCCAGCAAAACAAGAACCCTCCAGCTCCACATCAGTTTCAGTTCCTGGTGTGGAGCCTAAACCACTGAACTCCTGCCTGAATACATTTAACATAAAATAGAATAAAAGACCTGCGATGGACTGGCGACCTGTCCAGGGTGTTTCCTGCCTTCCGCCCGAAGACTGCTGGGATAGGCTCCAGCTCCCCCCCCGCGACCCTGACGGAGAAGCGGCTTAGAAAATGGATGGATGGATGGATGGATAGAATAGAAGAAGGAGATATGAATAAGGACTGCGTTCTTACGGAGATGTTGAGCAGATGTTTCTGCTGCTGGCAGTGCTGCTGTTGATGTGGTCCAGTAGGTTGTAGCTGTAGTCCGATCCACAGTTGTGCTTGGACTTTCTGGTAGCGCAGTTGATTTTTCTTTTGTGTGTTAAAAAAAAATTAAAATTATTTTTTCAACTTTCGTAATGAATACGTTTACTATGGGTGACCACATATTTTGCGCTGCTGTAGTTTATGTGCGATTTCTCTCCTTTTTTGAGTGTCATTTTTGTCGCTGGCCGTGGGCTGGGGATGGGTGAGAGAGATGGTGTTGCCATGTACACCACCAGTTGGCTGATTGGAGTTCAGTGATGTCACCCATCACCCCAGCCACACCATCAACTGGCCCTAACATTAGACATTGTGTGACGTTCTCTGTGGTATAAAGATCATGTGACTTCCTCTGAATCGTGCACTCTGCATGCTGTTATATTTGATTTGAAAGTCACTGTGTCTGCTCACTAGTCACATTAAAAACATTAGAGGAATGAAAATGTGTTGACACAGTTTATATTAAGTTTCCCAAAGCGACACAACAGAGTTAAGCAAATGCAAAGTTAACGTATCTCACCAGTCACTTGGAGCTGAATCTCTTTGAAGTAGGAGTAATAACCCACTAATGTGTCCTTCTTCCACACTCCACACAGATAAACTCCTCCATCATCTTCTCTCACATCACTGATGTTCACACTGACGACTTTAGAGCTTCTGTCATCAAAGATGGAGAATCTGTCTTTCTGCTCTTTCTGAGCCTCTTTTCCAGTGTAAATTATCTCTTTAACAGTAGTTTGATTATTGAGGTTGATTAAGTACTTGTTGTTTGTCTTGAACTCATCTGGATAGTTGCATTTGAAGGTGGCCGTCTCTCCCAGATAAGCTTTCATTCTTTTAATTCCCCCACAACAAGAATCTGTCAGTTATATAAACAACCATATGGTTTATTCATTAGCTGATTAAACAAGAGTGTGTTTGGGATCATTGTCTCATTTATATATAATGTTATTTTCTTAAATATATTAGAAACCCAACAGCTTAAACAGGTCAAATCGTCTCACCACTCTGAATGGTCAGCTCAACGTCCTTATGCTTTTCGTTCCCAACTCCAAATCTGTAGACGGCAGAGTCCTGTGGGTGCAGCTCTCTGATCAACACTGTAAAGTTGCCTGCTGTATTTGAATAGATCGTGAACCTCCCGCTAGTGACAGACTTGCTCTTACTCTGATCCTTTATGATTTCTAGGCAGCTATTTTGCTCCATCTTGCAAATATATCGTGCATGGTTTACATCCCACTGTAGATTAGGGAATAAAATGACACTTCCTCCTGAGTAGACAAGCACATCAGAGCAGCACACTGGGCCTGCCAAAAATGACACATGTGAGAACCTCACAGAACCATCTGTACCCTCTACTCTTACAGCATAAACATACCTGCAGTTAACAGAACTGCTATAGTTTTCCTATAGGAGGAATAAACGATAATGAATAACTACACTTGCTGTCATATTAGCAGATATTAAATTTTAATGTCTGACCTGAGATCAGGTAGAGGGTGGAGATGATCATCTTCATCTTGAACTGAAGAATCTTCATCCTGAAGGTCACAGAAATGGTACTATTAACTTTACCGTGCTCTGTATGTGTTTCTGCCTCGTCCTGCGCTGCTGTGTCTGTTTCCGCTGTCTCTGCTTTTCTTACTTCTGTGGGTTTTTTTTTTCTAGTGGCCTTTTCTCATTTGCATGCAATTCACGCCATATTTAATTTGTTAATACATTTATTTTTGTTGGTTTCTTTAACCATTTGATAATGGGTGCCTGATGTTAACTGAAATATGTTTACATTGTATTGTAAATCTGTTTTATTGTTTGTCTCACCAGCTCATACTATAAATAAGGCCTTGCTCTCAGTCCTGGCTCCTCCCACCAGTTTGACTGAACAAATACCAAATTTAGCAATGAGAGAAATGCTTGACATGTTGGACTAGTTCCGCACTGACACAGCCCTGAACGATTAATGATGATGTGCCGTTTAAAATGAGCTGAAGACGAACAGTAATATGATCGGTGTTTTGATGCATGAATCATGGCAGGAGGACACAACATATGAAGAGTGTAGACACTTCTAACACACTGTAAACACTACAAAGCCTACCCTCCTTTAACCCACACTTATACCTAATAACCGCAACTCCACACTAACAGCAGCAACATCGTGATAACCGAGTTTATGCTCACCTGGATAATCCATATGGATAATGTTTTTTGACGTCTCCAGCGCATTTAACACCGTCTGGCCTGCTCTTCTGGGTGATAAGCTCACAGTGATGCAAGTAGATGCCCCCTTGTGTCCTGGATTGTTGACTACTTGATTGGCAGACCACAGTATTTATGCCTGCAGCACTGTGGGTCAGCAACACTGGAGTTCCACAAAGAACTGTTCTCTCTCCCTTCCTCTTCACTCTCTACACCACGGACTTCAGCTACTTTACAGAGATTTGCCACCTTCAGAAGTTTTCTGATGACTCTGCGATAGGTGGATGTATCAGCAGGGGTGATGAAGGTGAGTACAGGGCAACGGTGAAGGACTTTGTCGCATGGTGCGAGCGGAACCACCTGCAGCTCAACGTGACAAAGACAAAGGAACTGGTGGTGGACCTGAGGAGGGACAAGGCATCGGTGACCCCTGTGTCCATCAGGGGGGTTAGTGTGGACACTGTAGATGATTACAAATATGTGGGTGTGTATATTGACAATAAACTGGACTGGGCTAAGAACACTGATGCCCTCTACAGGAAGGGCCAAGGTCGTCTCTATTTTCTGAGGCGCCTGAGGTCCTTTAACGTCTGCCGGACTATGCTCAGGATCTTCTATGAGTCTGTAGTGGTGAGTGCTGTCTTCTATTCTGTTGCATGCTGGGGAAGCAGGCTGAGGGTGGCAGACGCAAGGATCAACAAACTGATCTGCAAGGAGGTGTCTTTGGTGCACCACTCACATCAGTCAAGCTCCAGTTGGTGTTAGTGGTCCTCTCTAACAGGATTCGTCAAGAATTGTTATGAGCTGGCAGTGTCCTTTGTGTCTGTGAGGCTGTATCTGTCTGCAATTTAGGCCAGTAAGCAGGGGTGGGTCCGGATCATCCTATAGGTTTTACAGGCACTGCAGAAGCACCCAAGGCACTAAGCGGCCTCCCACAAGCAATTATGACAATTTTAACAGATTTCTTGACTCCCAGTGAGAACAAAAATTCATTTAAGCCGCGTCATTGAGTTACGGCTGAACGTAAGGCTGGAGCTGTACACTTTTTATCAAAGCATTTGATTTATTTTCCCGTTCACTTCCTGCTTAGCAGCTGTTCATCTATCCGCCGTTACTTTGGTCAAGCTTTTAGGGGTGAGCTAGTATCTAAATGTACTTTTAAGTTCAAGCTCCAGAAATTCAACAGATATGTCTGGGGGACCTGATACTCTGGCAGAGTGAAGAAATGTCTACTTCTAACACCAAACAAATTAATAAACATCATACCAAGAGTGTGCACACTGGTGCTGAAAAAACAATGAAATACATAACATGGGTAGAGTGAATAAAGCAGCACCTTAGTATGTGTACCTGCAAGACTGTGTTTCAGACATGGCAGTGTGCAGTAATGGGGCACCTCAGGGGACTGTATTAAGCCCATTCCTGTTCAACACATCTGACTTAAAGTACAACACAGTCATGTCATCTACAATCTCTGATAAGGTTTTTCACCCAAAGTTGATTAAATACTTCTTAAAATGTAATTACAGTGGTCTTCATAACATATAACTCTCTGTATGTCTCCACGTCACCTTCTCTGTATTTTTCTTTTTTGTTCCTCTTCCTTTGGTGTCGGAGTTTAACCTCAATGCTCCTCCCACCAACACCACTGACTATGAAACAAAGTAATAAGAGAGAGTGCCATCTGCTGTTGGTGAGTCTGCTTTGGCACTAGGGCAGCCCTGACGGATAAAAAAGATTGTATTTTGGGGGTTATTAGAAATTCGTTTCTCAAAACATCAGGTGATTATTTTGGTTTAGTCCAATTTCTAAGTATAACAGAAAACTGTGTGCATGTAAATGTAACTATTGACACAGTGGATAAGAAGGTGATGGAGCAAAGCACTCCAGGCACGTAAACATTTATCAGGACTATTTGTTGATGATCAGTCTTGATTGCAAGGACGTGTGTCCTAAAATGAAATTTGGAAAAACTTATCAAAGTATCCTCTACCTGCTCAGGGGAGAGAGCACTGCTAATGTCCTGTGTTAAAGTGGTAGATGTATAGATGGTGTGTAGGTGGCAGGGGAAACTTTATCATGCATTGCATGATTTGATAAGTTTATTGAATGTAAAATGCTTAAAATATACATGGGGGTGCATTTTTCTTTCATCGAGGTACAAACAGTGTAAATGTTCCTTCAAAAGTTCGGTTTAAGGTCCAGTTGTGTACCTTGTAGTTTTTCCAAGTGAAGTTCATATTTGTTCCTTTTCATAACCGAATGTTTTAAAACAGAGCAGTAGAATAAACGCCTGGAGGCGAGGCGAGGCGGGGCGGGGCGGGGTGTGTGGAGTCAGCACAGCTTAGAACAGATCATTTCAGTGGATTATGGTTCAGTTATGTTCCCTGACTGAAGGTACTGAGATGTACCCTTTGACGGTACCACCCAAGTCACAGCTTCATACCTTTTTTTTGACAGAATAGAGATCAGATTTTGATAGCTTATAACTAAGAATGAGTACATGCAGACATATTAAGAGAAATCTGTAGAAGCATAAACTGACTGATCAAGCAATAAAACACAAATTTAGCGATTATAGAGATGTGTTTAACTCTCCAGCTAAAATATCCTTAATTTCTCTCCTTGTTGCAACCTCAGGCAAGTAAGTTTACACTGGAAACAACTAAGAAAACAAAAACCAAAAGTATTGTTTTTTTATTTAATCTAGAAGGACTGGAGTATTGAGGGAGGTGCAAATAAACTGATGTTGTGAAAATTTGGGTGTATTTGGTAAACTTCTCCGACAACTCGAACCAAGAATTTAGCTTTGACCAATAAGAGAAGAGGACATTTCTAATAGGCAGTTATCACTGGTTCTTATGTGTTGGCACTGAGAACTGCTTTATGAAATACTCCCCTCATCCACTGCTCTTGATGGTCACATTCTCATAAATGAAATCTGATTGGTTGGTGTTCTTATAGTCCGAATCCGATTGGTCGGTGTTTGGATCACGGTTCTCATAGACTAAATCTGCTATGTTGGGGTTTGTGCTCTGGTGGACTGGACCCATGCTGATGTTGTATCGATTTCCATGTGAGACATTTTCATAATCGTCATCCTATAATCAGAGGGAGGACACTTAATACAGGCAGATCACAGAGAAACATTCTGCAGTCCACGTATAATGGATTTTATTCTGAGATGTGGAAAAATACTGTATCCCATATTTTTTGTCTTAATTGAGCTACTGAGGTTATTTTCATCCACTTCATTATTTTTGTCTGTTCTCTGGCCAGTTGAAGCTGAGTCTGTAGAAAAAGAAAAGATGTAAAACAATAGTCATATCCATCACTGTCCTCTAGAGGGAGACTTTAGATTTAACTTTTGAATGGGGGACTAAAGGACACCAAATATACTAGTAATTTGCATACCCTGTATCATGTGGTTTCTCCGTCTGTAGAAGATCAGTGCTGCTCCTCCAATCAGCAACAGAGTCCCACAGACACACACAGTGATGATAGAGGAACCTGGAGCTGAGACACAGAGAAAGACAGGCCAAAGACTAATCATGTTACAGAGATAGATGAATGTAACTGTAACATAGAGGCTGAGGCAGGTTACAAGTGCAAAGTGGCTTTGTTAGGGGCTTTACGATACTCATTGTTGTAGCAGAAGCATGCAGGAATAAAGCAGTCTTATTGAGATCAACAGAAGGTGCAGGTGTATGGGAGAGGAGGAGAATGGGCGGGATCTCAGCCTATATTCCTGGGGTGGGGGAGCAGCTCTGGAAGCCAGAACTGGATCAACAGGAAGAGCCGGCACAGAAGAAGCTTGGAGCAGAGGACCAGGAGCCGCTCGAGGTGCAGGAACTGGAACAGGAGCCGTCCGGTCCTCAGAAACTGGAACAGGAGCCGTCCGGGGTGCAGGAGGTGGAACAGGAGCCACTCATGGTGCAGGACCAGAATCTAGAGTGGCTCCCGTTGTGGTTGCCACCCCAGCAGAGGTGGTTAGAGGAGCCACCACAGATGAGGAAGCTCTGGGTGGCATGATGAGGGTTGATGGGCCAGTGCTCTCCATAACACTGGGCAGAGCCTTAAGGACAGGTGTCGATGGGCCAGTGCTCTCCTGAGTACTGGGCGGAGCCTTGAAACCCTTCTCTGCTTTAAGGGTCTCTGCATACATTGTCCCCTTCGCCCACTTGACAATACAGGAACTAGAGAGATCCTTTTAGCCCCCCTAATAAATTTCTTTGTGGAACCTTCTTCTCTGGCCGTGTGTCAAAACAGACTGGAAGAGACCCCAGAACTTCTCCAATGAGTAAGCTTATGCTTTCTGAGGCCCATATAAGAGCTGCCCAGTCTAACGCAGGCCCTCGCAGCAACATTTATGAAGTCCTCAGACTGCAACGACTCCTCAAAGCAAAATGGGCCAAATAGCAGAGCCACACACCCGTAACGTCTGCCCACAGCTCTACCTCCCCATGATGGGCAGGCTTGTTGGTAGGTGGGGGTGTGAAGCCACTCACTGCAGCCTTGGTTAGTGAAGTCTTTTGTGAATGTACACTGTAAACCCGAATATGTTCAATGAACCCAAAACATTTGGGGTAACACGTTGCCTCAAAAAAACTGATTTCTTAACCACTGAATAAACATAAAAGTTAAGGTTGACTGTACCATCATTTTAAGGTACACTGCATTGTTTGATTCAGTACAATAAACTATTCTCTCATGTTATACTAATCAATACTTATTAGGTTGAAATTGATTGTTTGTTTACATAATTTAATATTATTTGTAATTTTTTCCAAACCTTTTAATTTGGCTAGTGCTAAATGTGTACTTCATTTTACTACTAAACATGGGGTTGGGGTAATATGTGAATGTTTAGTCTTCAGCAGTATTGCACCTAGAGATATTTGTATGTACTTCCACATTTACATAGCATTTTTTGGTAAAGTTGTGGGTTCAACACTAAATGGGGAAAACCTGCCAAACTAGAACATGCATACTTAAACAATTCCAAAATAACAGCACATCTATTGCTGTAAGAGCTATGAATAAAAAAAAAAAAAAAACAGATTGACTGGTTTTTGAAGGATTATTGTAATGCAGTAATGTGAAAACTGACAAACAAGAAAGCCATTCTACATTAGGGATATTATATATATAACAAAGGGTTTTTATGTTTTACTTATCACATACAAAAATACACTTACCACTATATGTTCGTACATTGTGTTATGGGATAGACTGGTTAAGATTGTAATTTACACACATGCTACTGAATAAAGGATTTCCCACTACTGTGGCAGCAGCCTCCTCCCACCACCTCTACAATGACTGTAGAGGTGGCGGATGCTACCACAGCAGTGACAGATACACTAAACAGTAGCATGTGTGCAAATCTCAATCTTGACCAGTATATTACACACCAAACTATCTGAAAACATGGTGGGAAGTGTAAAATACCAACCGTGACCTGTAGGCCAAAACAAAGAAAACCTATTTGCCAACACTGTCAAATGACCATGACTGTAAACGCCAATATACCCTTTTTTACACAAGACAGTGGTATCAGCTGTGTGCACTTTTCCTTTCAACTCCTCCCTACCCAAAGAGAACCTGCTGAACGAATTGAAGGTTGTGTTTACCATGCACCTTGGGTAGTTTGTGTACAGGATGGTCATTTGACAGTGTTGGTGCTACCCTATTCACAGAACAAAGTAGCATAAAGTGCATATAAATAAAGTCACTGCCTTCCACAACAGAAACTCCGGCAATGGCACTTTGTAAAAACAACTTTTTCAAAACTTTTTTTTTCAATTGTTCACACACCAAATGTAACATCACTTTTTTCAACAGCCTTTGTACCTTAAGAGTTCTGAAATGGTTATTCATGACACTTAAAACAGAATTTAAAATAAAAATTACAAATAAAAAAGATAGAAAAAATACAGCTACTCACCACAAAAGGCCCATAATGATTAATTCAATAATGAAATGAACCAAATCGCCATACCCAATAACATCTTCCAAGGTCAAGCTGGGCATTTTACATCTACCACTATATGTTCGCACAGTTTGTTATGGGATAGGATGGTTAAGATTGTAATTTACACACATGCTACTGAATAAAGGATTTCCCACTACTGTGGCAGCAGCCTCCTCCCACCACCTCTACAATGACTGTAGAGGTGGCGGGTGCTACCACAGCAGTGACAAATACACTAAACAGTAGCATGTGTGCAAATCTCAATCTTGACCAGTATATTACACACCAAACTATCTGAAAACATGGTGGGAAGTGTAAAATACCAACCTGAAGTGACCTTACATGGCCAGCTGATTAGTCAAAGTCAACACTTTTCCCTTCAACTCCTTCCTCCCCAAACCCAAGAAAACCTGCTGAATGAACTGGAATGTGTTTACCATGCATTTTGGGTAGTTCAGATGAAGTGCATATGTCAAGCCAAAGAGTAGGCACATGGTCTGGGGCAAGTTGTTGATATTGTCCATCACAACATTTCCTTCCAGAACCACACCCAGGGAGGATGGGTTTAGGGGATGTTGTGCAACACCATCATGATGAATAGCGAGGATTCCAATTGGGATGTGTTTGTAGGCGTCCTCATCATCCACAGCCTAGAAATGAAAATAAAAAAAAAAGTGTGGTTTTACTCTGAGAACAGAACGCTGTATTTGCAATAAAAGTGTTAATCACAGATAGCTAAGATGGACTACAGGTAACCTAGAATGGTTACATGTGCTACTTTCTATATCACAATGCATATAGACAAAGGTAACCAAGTGGTATGACTTACAAAACCTTCCAAAAGTCCTTGAAGAATTCAGATGGGTTGTCATCCAGAAGCACTGCCAGCCCTCTCAGGACGAGGCATCATATGTCGGCAATGTCCGATGTCTGGATTGCAATGAAAAAAAAATACTACATTGTAATACTACTTAAGGTTAGAATTCTCATTCATTGTGTTTCCCAAGAACTTCCCAAGTAGTGTGCCTACTTTAATCCTAAGTAGTACTTAAAGAAGAATTCCTGCCCATTTCAACACTCAATTTGACCCAGCATATCACTTTAAGCCTAAATTGTAAGCTTGATTTCACATTTGGAGCTTTAAAGGAAAATTCCGGTCAATTTCAACATGCCGTTGTGTTGCTCATGTTACCCATGACTTGTCAGTACCTGATGATGCGGCATATTTTTGTAAAGCTTTCTGAGATCCTGACCATAGTAATGGGGGTAAGGTACAACAAAAACACAAGCTCCTAAATAAGTCCAGTTGCTTACAACCTAAATCCTTTAGATAGTATGACCTTGCTGAAAGAGAATTGTCAGATATCTCATTGTTCTCCATCAAGACAATTGTACATGGGAATTGACTGAATTCAATTCACAAACCTGTGCTTGGCGCAAAAGTGCATCCAGCAGCTGCCCCTTCAGCCCTCTCTTTGACTTCATGACATCAACAAGTGCAGGACAATGGCGATCAAGGGAGTCGTAGAATTCTTGCTTCAGGTTTTTCCCCACGACCCTGTTCAATTCCTGGTACACCTGGAACACAGCAATAAATCAAGATTTAATATCAATTCTGTCAGAACCATTTTAGTCAAGAAACACAAGAGAAGATTCTGAATGAAATTTCTTTATTGTAAAGTATGAATTACATTTGGCGGTATGGCTCTGTTTAGAGGAACCCCACCTTTTTCCATGAGCACCATGGAAAAGCAGCGAGTCAGGGGGCAGCAGCAGTTAGGGAATTCTCACCCCAGCAGGACAGGGAGAGATAGATATTCCCCCCATGAACAGAGCCAGGCGACATGACAAGAGCACATGCCATGTCATACATGACAAGGCTGAGCAGGGGAGGAGGTGGGTTAGCAAAAACCAAGCAGCATGCAGCTGAGGGGAACAGAGTAGGATTTAAAGGGCGTGCCAGTGGTGCGTGGCCAATCGCTAGGGAATAAAGATGATCAGCTGAGGAGATTCTCCTGGATCAATTAGTAATGGAATTGAGGTGAGGACAAGCGGCAAGCTTCTTGACTACGATGGCCTGGCCAGAACTGACGTTAACACTTTGTTTACACCGCCACACTATAAGAATCATTCACACACACACACACACACACACACACTTACCTGATTTTCCACGAACAGTGCTGGTCAACGCTGGAGCATCTGGATCACAGGTGGCTTGTCCTGCACAACTTCCTTCCTTCACAGAGACAATGTTGCATCCATCTTCTGATTGATAAGTGTTCTGTCTGGGTTCTTTTTCTTCATCTCGTCCACTAATTGCTTTCGGGCATCTTCAAGGCTTGTGTTATTGTGTCCATCCGGAATATTTGGTAAGTAATTGACTTCCCCTTTCTTTGGCTTTTTTATGTTCTTGTGTGGAGGCTCACCATTCGGGGTGTTTCGTCCTCGTTTCCCTGCATTGACCTTGACATCTTCATGTCCCAGAGCTCTCATTTTTGACCTGTAATTGCCCATTTTGTCTTTAAGGCTGTCCTTCCACCCACAGCAACCAGATGGTGATGCCGGTTCTTGAAGGCAAGGATGAGCCGCTATTAATGCCCTGGCTACTGCGTTGAGGTCACGAGTAGTTGGGTATGCTTTGAATGAGTAAATTCTTTCTGCCAGCCTGTGAAGGATGTCATGCTTCAACTCTTTTGAGACCTTAAGGTATGTTCTCTCCTTGAGATAAGTCAAATTCCCCTGACGGAGTCTGTACTCGACATCTACAGAGAATTTTGGAATTAAGACGTCATCGGGCCATGGCTTCCTTGCTTCTGTCAACGAAGTGGAGAGCAGCTCGGTATCTGCTGTAGACACAGTGTCATTCAGATTTTCAGATAAGCTTGAAGGAAGGGAGACCAAATTGAGCAATGGAATGATCTTTACTGTTGGCTTCTCCGGCAGTTCTGATAAATCTGTGAGGTTGCAAAGTTCATTATCAAACTCTGCGTCTCGAAACTGTAAGTTGAAGTCATATTCGAGTCCGAATGATTCTTTTATATACATAATCAAATCCGCAACTGAGCTAGGCCTTGAGGTTAGCTTCAATTTTCGGACATTGGCTTCAGTTAGGATGACTCTCATGGTGGTTGATGATGCCATCTGCGGAGAAAAAAGGCATTCAACTGTGAATAAAATGCCTCACTGTTACCATTAATTTACCCTGTACATTGTAAGGTGAAAGAGGGAAAGGGTAATTTAGATCTGTAAGCTGAAGTACGCAAAATGTTGGACTGTCTGGACTGCAAAGTTCATATGACCGAAGCTGTTCATATGAGTACCAAGCTGTCATGACCTTGCAAATGAACAGAACATCTGTGTTCACAGCAATTATCTGAGTGATTTGCTTAAATTCAGGAAGGCCAGAACATGAGCCAGCTGAAAGCAGACTGTCTACGTTGTAATCTATTCCATCAATACAGATGGAGGATGCCGTAAGAACAGCTGAAGTATTGGGGACTTTTTTTCGAAGTGCATTCTGGATGCTCTCTGGTAAAGAGGTAACCAACAAAGATGTTACTTTGGCCTTCTCAAATTCTGGCTTGTAAAACAAACTGCAGTCTAGTTGGTAGCTTTTTGGTGTCTTACAGCAAGAGTCATAGGAACATTTTTAAAGTTCTGAGCATCCCGATCAACCTTTTTGAAGAACTTGAGCTTTCCTTCAAATCTCATTGTCCACACTTCACACAGTGTGCCATACAGCTTTATAAGTTTGGAGTAATGCTCGATATAGTGGTGTTTGGGCCACAATCTAAAACCTGGGAAGGTAGACTGCAAAAGTTCCCTGTGCTCTGCCACCTTGCTTTGAAGAAGGTGTACAGACACACTGGTATGTCTTGGTGCAAGAGCTAATGCAACAATGTCCTTAAGAAGCATTAGTACATCCCAAGCATCATTTCCCTCAGCAATGCAATGGCCAATAAGGAGAGGAAGGAGTCTGATTAGGCACCAGTTTTCATGGCCATTTCCTCCTATCGTCCCTTTCTTATCAAAGCCCTTCACAATAGGCTGTGGCCGATCAGTTTTGTCTGTGCAAGCATAAGGAAATGTTTTGATGGCCTCATTGATCACCTCTAATATAATGCACTTCTTTGCCACCAAGTCTGCAACACATATGATAACCTTCTTTTAATTGTAGCTAGACATCCATCCTTGCCACAGCATGCAGTGATAATGTTGCTGCCTGTCAAAGTCTCTACTACCTCTCTAACAACTGACTCATCAACGTTTGTATGATGCTTCAGTAAAAACATTTTTACTTTACTGTACAGAGGTGCCTGGGACAACTGAACTAACTCACAAAGTTGCTGAATAACCTCTTGCACAGATTTTTCTGGAACATGCAGCACTGTTTGCATTTTTAGAAACAGGGCTGCCAAGTTATGCTCCAAATCTTCCCACAAGTGCTGAGACTCAGCCTCAGGTGTTTCATTGTCATCATCCAGATTACCTGCTGTATCCACAACATTTATCTCCAGAGTATCACCACAGTCACTACATTCGTCATTTTCTGTTTCAGTACTGACTACTATTTCTGATTTAAACGTTGTCCAAGTCATATCTCTGTGCACCTTACTTTTATGTGCATTAAATGTTGAGTAGACACTGCTCTCAAATGTGCAGCCCTTAAACGGACACTGAACTTTCTGGAAGTCTCGAAGATACTACGAAGGTGGGTGAAATACGTGGCATCAGTGCATGGTTCAAGAAACTCGCATAACAGACAGCGCAACTTGACTGCACGTGCAGGTTGCAGAGAGTGGGTTTCAATATGGAACCGAGATATGTGAGTCCTGAGAGTGCCAAAAGACCGGAACGTGCACAAACAGTCCTGGTGAGGGCAAGGGAAGGGTTCATTTCTAGAGTAACTTCCATGCTTTATCCTGTAATGTTTTAAAATCTGCCCCCTTTTGTCACAATTGAACTCGCAGTATTTACACTTCCAAATCATATTTTCTGTCCTCTGTCCATAAATCGGTCACCATTAAACCTGTGCATGTGCTCACATTCCTAGCAACTAGCAGCTTAGCTGAAAAGTTCGCCTCTACTTGCTGAATGGCCTAAAACTATGAAACGCTAAAATAACCAGCAATACCACTTCACAAAGACTAGAGAATGATTCACGATAATAACCTCAAATAAACAACAACGTGTTAACCATTGGAAACAAACAAGCAAGATGCAATGAAATGGCTACCTAACATTGCATGGTGGACATGCTCATAGCAGCTAGCAGCTTAGCTGGAAAAAGTTTCTGATAATTTGCAAGTAAACCAGAACATATGCAAAGCTGAAAACAATACGCAACCCAATGATAAATACCTAAATACAAGTCATAGAAAATACGTTGTGGTCATAGCATAAACTAAACAATGGCATGATAGCACTTACGAGAGACAAGAGATACTGAAGTGAATAGACAACACAGTAACACAAACTGAAATGACTGACTGACAACTGTGAATCGCGCGCACTTACCTCACCGTTCCTTGTCTTCTTTCCCTCCTTTTCTTCCTCCTCTTCTTTCTCTCATTTGTCGTTGTTATATATCCCCCTTCCCCTCGCTCTTCGTCCTCAAAAGCTCACACCTCCGCACGTTCTCGCTTCAGAAACATTGCGGAGCGGGGCAAATGTATCTGGCTTTCAAACTAGCCAATGAAATCTTTCCATTTAGCAATGGTACAAATTGTTTGATTAATTCAGTCCAAAGATACAGGTTGTATGTACAAGTGGTCAAAAAGGTTCCGTTTATCTAAAATGTTTGGGTTTCAAACGGGAAATCATTATATTTCTGTCCAAGAGACCTAATGTATTTGGGTCCATATAAAATGTGGGTTTACAGTGTAGGGGCTGAGGCAGGTTGCAAACATGAGGGATTGAGAGCAGTGGTGTTATCCCTTACACTGCACCAACCAAAACCAGACTGCCACAGTGACCTTAAAATCATACCCTCTGCATGCTGTTATATTTGATTTAAAACCTAAACCTGAGTGTCAACTCACTGGTCACATAATTTTGAAAACAGTAAAGAATAATGAAAAACGTCATGACACGGGTCAAATTAAGCAAACGTAAAGTTAACGTATCTCACCAGAAACTTTCAGCTGAATCTCTCTGAAGTAGGAGTAATAACCCACTGACTTCTGATTCTTCCACACTCCACACAGATAAACTCCTACATCATCTTCTGTCACATCACTGATGTTCACACTGAAGACGTTAGAGCTTCTGTCATCAGAGATGGAGAATCTGTCTTTCTGCTTCTTCTGAGACGCTTGTCCAGTGCAAATTATTCTTCTAATTGTATTTTGATCATTGAGGTTGATGAGGTACTTGCTTTTCATCTTGAACTCATCTGGATGGTTACAGTCGAAGTTGGCCGTCTCTCCTAGATAAGCATTCGTTTTTGTAATTCCCCCACAACAAGAATCTGTCAGTCATATAAACAAACAAACAAACTACAGTTCATGAATCAGCTGATTAAATCTGAGTGTGTTTGGGAGCAATGTTTCATTTTTATCATCATTTTAATATAAATATTTTAGAAACTAGCAGCTTAAACAGGTTAAAAACTCTCACCACTCTGAACGGTCAGCTCAATGTCCTTATGCTTTTCATTCCCAACTCCAAATCTGTACACGGCAGAATCCTGTGGGTTCAGCTCTCTGATCAACACTGTAAACTCTCCATCTGCATTTGAATACATCATGAACCTCCCGCTAGTGACAGACCTGACCTTAGTCTGATCCTTCATTATATCTAGACAGCCACTTTGTTCCACCCTGCAAATATACCGTGTATTGTTTACATCCCACTGCAGATCAGAGAATAAAAGGATGCTTCCTCCTGAATAGCCGAACACATCAGAGCAGCACACTGGGCCTGTCGATCAGAAAAGAAACCTCTCACACATGCGAGAACCTCACAGAACCTTTGGTACTCTTCACTCTTGCAGTATAAACATAACTGTAGCACACAGAACTACTATAGCTTCCAATGCAAGAACAATCGATAATAAATAACTGCGCTTTCTGTCGCATTAACAATTAAAGTTGAATATCTGACCTGAGATCAGGTAGAGGGTGGAGAGGAAGATCTTCATCCTGAACTGAAGGATCTTCATCCTGAAGTTCACAGAAATTCTGATTCACTTTTCTTGATGGAAATTGTTAGTTTTTTGGTTACAACTGATAGTCCTCTGTATTTGTTTGCCTCTTCTCACTGCTGTGGTGTTTCCACCGTCTCTGGCTTTCAGACTGCTGTGCACCCCACCCAGCGATATACATATGTGTATACGTATATTAAAAAATTGACATCATCTTTAAGGAAGACACTCAACTTCAAAGCACCTCCCACCAGCACCACTGAACAAATACGAAGTTAAGCCATGAGAGAGGGAACACTTGAGTGTGATGCATGACATAACTCTAGAGTTATCAATAGAAATAGGCTGTATTAAATGAATTTACACATACAGTAATATGGTCAACATCTGAACTGTGAGAAGAAGGCTTTCGTCATGGTAGGTTAGCGGTCTGTTGTATTCTGGGTTTTAAGTCATGGTTTAGCCTCTCATGTATTTAGTTGGAAGATCAGAGTCACAGTTGGACAGAGTGCAGGCCTGCATGTACTCACAAGACCCTCCATCAGAAAGGTCAACCAATATGGCCTTTTACACACTCTACCTACATTATTTTAATCCATATGAGTGTTGGTTGTAGTTCCTTTTCTAATACACACACACCATATGTTGTAGTGTCGTCTGCAAAAGAAGAAACCCAGGGATCGCCATGATTCTGCTGCGAGAAGTTTTCTTTATTCAGCACGCCAGCGGAAGAGGCCCAACCAGAGCACTGAACTCGTGAGGGAGGTCACCTCTAGCCAAACACTTCACCTTGACGGTGACCCCTACTCACACACACAACCCCTAACTAAACCCATGCCCCAACACATAATGACACACACTGTTCCACGGCGGTACCCATTTTGTTCCCCACTAACGTTTGCAGTAAAAATGTTTTTCTTTTAAATGGTTTGCTGTAAAGGTTGAATTTACTCATTTTCACTTCAGAAATCAGCGAACTTTGCAATTTGGCCAGGGGTTATGCATCATGCATTTCAGCTTCCTCAGAGCTTTTTTCTTCCCTTCAAGTCAGCTCTCAGTTTAGTTCTGTTCTCCTATCATATTAGTGCATGCTGCATGGTACAGCGGTTCTTGATCTAATCTCACTTTGTCCTCTGTGGTCTAGAGCTTCCTGTTCTTTTTGTGGCCAGTGGGTGCTGTGAATTTGTCAGCAACTGACAGCACAAATAAACAAGTCTGCAGTCTGGAAGTGTTTTCATATTTTATAAGCATTTGCAACATAAAATCACCAATAATGCTACATTGATCCTTCACAATTGTTCATGAGTGATGGTTGAGCATAAATTGTTCCCTAAAATTATGCCATGAATTTAAAATGTGCATTTCCTGAATGTAGTGATTGCACAGGTTAAGCAATTCATGTGATTGGTTTTGCTGATGTTCCTGCTGGTTGCTAGGGAATTGTGGGGCAGTTTGTACGGTATTCCAGGTGGTTGCAAGGGTGTTGCTAACGGGTTACTAAGTAGTTTTTATTGTAGCACCTAGGCTAGAAGAAAACCAGAGAATGCAGTGATTGGACAGGTTAAGCAATTCATATGATTGGTTTTGATGATGTTCCTGCTGGTTGCTAGGGAATTGTTAGGCAGTTTGTACGGTATTCCAGGTGGTTGCAAGGGTGTTGCTAGCGGGTTACTAAGTAGTTTTTATTGTAGCACCTAGGCTAGAGGAAAACCAGAGAAACACTTTCAGCATGCCGGTAAATGCTCTTTTATTGAACAGGCAGCAAGGGAGAACTGCCACCAGGTGCTGTTCAAGTTGCTGGGATAGCAGGCAGGTCACTTCTACTCATATGCTTTGTGTTCACTTGATCTAATCTCACTGTGTCCTCTGTGGTCTAGAGCTTCCTGCTCTTTTTGTGGCCACTGGGTGCTGTGAATTTGTCAGCAACTGACAGCACAAATAAACAAGTCTGCAGTCTCAGTGTGACAGTTGATTTATAAATTGTTCCCTACAACTATGTTATCAGTTGGAGAAAGTGCATTTCCTGAATGCGGTGATTGCACAGGTTAAGCAATTTTGTGATATTGCTAGGATGTTGCTAGATGCTTTTGATGTTCCTGGTGGTTGCTAGGGAATTGGCAGGCAGTTTGTATGGCATTCCAGGTGGTTGCAAGGGTGTTGCTAAGTAATTTGTATTGTAGCACCTAGGCATAGAATAAAACCAGAGAAATGCTTTAAGCGTGCCCAATAAATGCTCTTTTATTGAACAGGCAGCATGGGAGAACTGCCACCAGGTGCTATTCAAGTTGCCAGGATAGCAGGCAGGTCACTTCTACCCATACACTGACTTCACCCTGATCTCTAAACTGACATCAGCTACCCCACAGCCCAGCCCAGCCCAGCACAGAACAGCACAAGTAACACATTTACACAAATAACAATCGCACAACAGCAACGTAACCGGTAAATATCTCTTACCAGGAGCACTGCACCTCTGGAAAGCTCACATGTCCACTTTGCATTGCCATGCATCACCACAACATGCAACTATACATGGTTACTAGTGTTTTGCTATATGGCTGATCTTGTATTGGAGATGTTCATGTTCTTAGGTGGTTGCTATGACATTTCTCGGGGTTGCACAAGTTTTCCAAGTGGACTGCTAGGGTGTTGCCAGTTGTATCCTGGTGACATAAGTGATGTACAAACTTTTGGCCTCATAGTGTACGGTGGCTAGCAGAATAAGTTTACATAAGTAGAATTCTTATCTACTTATTTGTTCTTGTGCATTAGGCCATCAGACCAGAAATAGTGGCCATATGTAAATTGTACATCCAATTTAAAAATCTGTACGCAAGCACACCTTTCCAAACCAGATTGAACATTCTGGAGTTGGTTTAGTGTTAGTATCTCAAACTGTGTGATGAGTTGGCAGACAAAAACAAGGAAATAAGGATTAGTCAGATACTTCTAGTCCTTTCAGCCATTCATTTAAATAAGCTAGCACAAATTTCACATTGCATTTTGCCCACAACATAAATAGTGGTTTTCAAGGGTGATGCCAAGAACCACTTTTGATCCCCCGAAAAGCCTCCCCGTGAGGAAGAATAAGAAAGGAAGTTAATACTTTTCATAACTTGCAGATGCATTTTAGTGTAGGTGGTGGATCCCTTCGCAAACTAGTATGTCCCATTATCCTCCTCCCTCAGATCTGTGATGGTGTGCAGATCCCAGCAGGTGCATCATCACTCCGAGAGAATCTGCCAGTTCTGTTTTTCCTCTGATGAAGCTCCATCTTTGACTTTAACTCAAAACGTTAATTTTGTTTCTTTTGAACTAGTGGACTTGAGGTGGACTTCTGTGCTTCAGGTCGCTGTCCTGCTGCCTAAACCAACTGCTCTTGAGCTTTACGTCACGGACTGATGGGCAAACATTCTCCTTTAGGATTTTCTGATAGAGCAGAAGTTGTGGTGCCATAAATTCTGAAAGTCATCCAGTTCCTACAGACATATAGCAGCCCCAGCCCATCACACTACCACTGCCATGTTTGACTGTTTGTATGATGTTCTTATGGTTGAACGTGGTGTTAGCTTTACGCCAGATGTAAAGGGTCTTCTAGCGTTTTTTTGACATGCGTGTGTTCTTTTTGGTCAGCAGTGGTTTGTTCCTTAAGTTAAGTGATACTTTTTTTAATCCCACAAACGGGGAAATTCCACCTCCACATTCAACCCGTCTGTGAAGTGAAACACCACATACACACTAGTGAATACACACACTAGGGGCCCACCGGAGCGGTGGGCAACCTTGTCCAAGGACACCTTGCTCAAGGACGCCTCAGTCCTGGACTGTCAGCACTGGGGATCGAACCGGCAACCTTCCAGTTACAGGGCCAGTTCCCTAACCTCCAGCCCACGACTGCCCCAATAAGCTTGCAGGTTATTGTGGAATTATGTACATTTGTGGACAGTGGCTCTCACTGTGGTCCACTCCATTTTCCAATACAAACAAAACAAACCAGAATAAGCAATATTTACGGTCATATTAGCCGGGATTAAAGAAGAATATCTAACCTGATATCTGGCGCTGGTTGAAGATGAGGAGCGTCTTCATTCTAAATAGAAGTTCGCAGAAATATGATCCACTCAAGTTTCTTTAAATACTGCTTAGAATCGGACTCAGCTGGACTTCATAACTTATGGCCTACTGTGTATGCCTTCTCGCTGGTTTAGTTGGTTCTTCTTTTTTTGGTGTCAGAGTTTATCAACCTCATTGCTCCTCCCAGCAGCACCATAAAGTGCAAAGAGTGCCATCTACTGGTGGTGGGAGTCTGCTTTGGCACTAGGACAGCCCTGAATGACAAAATGGCTATATTTTTAGGGTCATTACAAATCAGCTTTTTAAAAAAACTTTAGTTTGGTTCAGTGTCTTAGACTAAAGTAAGAAATTCAGACTACTGTATGCATGAAAATGTAACTATCGATACACATTTACTACAGACATTAGAGCCTCAGGTAGGTAAGAAGGTGGTGGAACAAAGTCCTCCAGTGTGGGGAATTTTTAACAAATGTTTGTGTATAAAAAGTAATGCAACAGCATCAAACTGATCCTACTGGATGTATAATTTAGTGTACTTTTATTATAAAAAAAGCCAATTTCTAGCAGGGCTGTAACTAAGATCAAAATGTTAGTGAGGTCCATCTTACAGAAACGTGACCCATGTCTCATAGTGAATAAAATGACTGAATGATATTGCACTCAGTTACTTTTTAACCAGACAATTTTTCATTTTTACTCATCTATAAGTGCATACAGTACATATTTTCCTGTCATTTGTCCTTTCCCATTCCTCAATACACTCTCTTTTACCTCTTGGTCCTCACAGATTACTGAAAAAGCATACATTAAAAATACATATCTGTCTCTACCAAAGCCTAGCTCAATGAAAAAGTACCCTTACACTTGATTAGACAAAAGTCAAATGTACATTGATTTCTTAATTATGTTACATACTTTTATGCCATCAAACGCTAGTTAACAGTAAACTTTATGACTAGGTAATGCAAATTGAATTTGTCATTGAAGTATCTGATAACCAGTCTCTGTCGATTGGACAGTCTCGTCACTGTTTTAATGTTTGAATCTCTTAAACTACTGAGGACATCGCTGTCTGCATGCTAGTCGATCAGTGCTGATAACTGACTGAAGGTTTGAGGTAATAACGGATAGCAAAGTTTGCTAAGCAGTGATTGGAGGGCTAAGAAAATAAGGTGGAGAATGTAAAGATTTTAACTAGCCAAGTAATAGTGACGGTACCAAACCAGATTCCATGAAAAGTTAAGTTTATAGGATATGAAATGCACAAAATATATAGTGAAATAAGAAGATCAGACTGACAGAAACGCTAGAGATCAGCCTTTTGATAGCTTAAGCCTATAACAAGAAGAAAGCTTCAAACATATTCAAAGAAATAATCTTTAGAAATATAAAATAAATCTTTACAGTTCGAGCAATAATGCAATTTGAAAGTGATATGGCTACGCATTTAACTCTCCTGTTGAAACTGTTCTGATTTCTTTCCCTTTCTTTCCAGACTAATTACAAAATAAACGAAATAGTGGTGGGGGTGGGGACATAGACTGAGGTTGTTCAAGTTCAGATTTACTAAATTTGGGGTATTTGGTAAATTTCTCAGACAACTCAAGCCAAAAGAAAGGTTTTGGCCAATAAGAGAAGAGAACGTTTCTAGTTGGTAGTTATCCGTTTCTTATTACATTATAACTGAGGAACCTTGCTTTGTGAAATACCCCCCAATACACTGCTGTTCATGTTTACATTATCATAAATGGAATCTGATTGGTTGGAGTTATGGACCATGGTCTCATAGATAAAATCTTTTTGGTTAGTGTTTCGATCAGGATCCTCATAAACTAAATCTAGTATGTTGCTTTTGGGGTGTAGGCTCTTCTGGACTGGACCCATGGTGATGTAAACACCCTCCTGAAATCACAGGAGGACAATTGATGAAGATAAGCAGATCACGGAGAAACAGTTTTCTGCTCACATTTAATAGATTTTAAACCGAGATGTGGAAAAGTCAGTGTCCCATAATTTTGGGTGTCTTAATTCAGCAACTGAGATTATTTTTACTCACTTTATACTTCTCTGTTCTCTGGCCAGTCGAGGCGGAGTCTGTGAAAAAAGATCATTTTAAAAATAAGTCACAGATATTTGTGTGTATTCTCCTTCTTTGTCCTCTAGAGGGAGCCTTCAGCTTTAGTTTTTAATAGGTGACTAAAGGACGTCATGTATACTAGTAATCTGCTTACCCTGTATCCTGTGGTTCCTCAGTTTGTGGATGATCAGTGCTGATCCTCCAGTCAGCAACAGAGCCACACAGACAAATACAGTGATGATGACAGAGGATCCTGGAGATGAGAGACTCAGGATTAGTCGATTTAGAATGTCCTTACATTGATCACACACATGTATGACTTAAGCTTTTGGGTCTAACACACTCTAGTCACAGTAGGGTCAGTATACAGTAGTGCCACTGATCAGTTTCTGGATGTCTCACCTCAGGATGTCTTTTTGCATGGTAAGGGTATTAAAACCCACAGCATCAAGACAGCCAGCAAAACAAGAACCCTCCAGCTCCACATCAGTTTCAGTTCCTGGTGTGGAGCCTAAACCACTGAACTCCTGCCTGAATACATTTAACATAAAATAGAATAAAAGAGGAAGATATGAAGAAGGACTGCGTTCTTACGGAGATGTTGAGCAGATGTTTCTGCTGCTGGCAGTGCTGCTGTTGATGTGGTCCAGTAGGTTGTAGCTGTAGTCTGATCCACAGCTGTGCTTGGACTTTCTGGTAGCGCAGTTGATTTTTCTTTTGTGTGTTAAAAAAAATTAAAATGATTTATTCAACTTTCGTAATGAATACGTTTACTATGGGTGACCACATATTTTGCGCTGCTGTAGTTTATGTGCGATTTCTCTCCTTTTTTGAGTGTCATTTTTGTCGCTGGCCGTGGGCTGGGGATGGGTGAGAGAGATGGTGTTGCCATGTACACCACCAGTTGGCTGAGTTCAGTGATGTCACCCATCACCCCAGCCACACCATCAACTGACCCTAACATTAGACATTGTGTGACGTTCTCTGTGGTATAAAGATCATGTGACTTCCTCTGAATCGTGCACTCTGCATGCTGTTCTATTTGATTTGAAAGTCACTGTGTCTGCTCACTACTCACATTAAAAACATTAGAGGAATGAAAATGTGTTGACACAGTTTATATTAAATTTCCCAAAGCGACACAACAGAGTTAAGCAAATGCAAAGTTAACGTATCTCACCAGTTGCTTGGAGCTGAATCTCTCTGAAGTAGGAGTAATAACCCACTGATGTGTCCTTCTTCCACACTCCACACCGATAAAGTCCTCCATCATCTTCTCTCACATCACTGATGTTCACACTGAACACTTTAGATCTTCTGTCATCAAAGATGGAGAATCTGCCTTTCTGCTCTTTTTGAGCCTCTTTTCCAGTGTAAATTATCTCTTTAACAGTAGTTTGATTATTGAGGTTGATTAAGTACTTGCTGTTTGTCTTGAACTCATCTGGATAGCTACATTTGAAGGTGGCCGTCTCTCCCAGATAAGCTTTCATTCTTTTAATTCCCCCACAACAAGAATCTGTCAATCATATAGACAACCATACGCAAAACTAGAGTTCATGAATCAGTTCAGTACTAGGGCTTTAAACCTCAGTATGAGCTACGTCTCATTTTTTATATCATGCATTATTATATTTTAATATAAATGTTTTAGAAACCCAACAACTTAAACATGTTATCTCACCACTCTGAACGGTCAGCTCAACGTCCTTATGCTTTTCATTCCCAACTCCAAATCTGTACACGGCAGAGTCCTGTGGGTTCAGCTCTCTGATCGACACTGTAAAGTTGCCTGCTGCATTTGAATAGATCTTGAACCTCCCGCTAGTTACAGACTTGCTCTTACTCTGATCCTTTATGATTTCTAGGCAGCTATTTTGCTCCATCTTGCACATATATTGTGCATGGTTTACATCCCACTGTAGATTAGGGAATAAAATGACACTTCCTCCTGAGTAGACAAGCACATCAGAGCAGCACACTGGGCCTGCCAAAAATGACACATGTGAGAACCTCACAGAACCATCTGTACCCTCTACTCTCACATCATAAACATACCTGCAGTAAACAGAACTGCTATAGTTTTCCTATAGGAGGAAACTTTGCTGTCATATTAGCAGATATTAAAGTTTAATGTCTGACCTGAGATCAGGTAGAGGGTGGAGATGATCATCTTGAACTGAAGGATCTTCATCCTGAAGGTCACAGAAATGGTACTATTAGCTTTACCGTGCTCTGTCTGTGTTTCTGCCTCGTCCTGCGCTGCTGTGTCTGTTTCCGCTGTCTCTGCTTTTCTTACTTCTGTGGGGTTTTTTTTCTAGTAGCCTTTTCTCATTTGCATGCAATTCATGCCATATTTAATTTGTTAATACATTTATTTTTGTTGGTTTCTTTAACCATTTGATAATGGGTGCCTGATGTTAACTGAAATATGTTTACATTATATTGTAAATCTGTTTTATTGTTTGTCTCACCAGCTCATACTATAAATAAGGCCTTGCTCTCAGTCCTGGCTCCTCCCACCAGTTTGATTGATCAAATACCAAATTTAGCAATGAGAGAAATGCTTGACATGTTGGACTAGTTCCGCACTGACACAGCCCTGAACGATTAATGATGATGTGCCGTTTAAAATGAGCTGAAGACGAACAGTAATATGATCGGTGTTTTGATGCATGAATCATGGCAGGGGGAAACCCAGGAGGACACAACATATGAAGAGTGTAGACACTTCTAACACACTGTAAACACTACAAAGCCCATCCTCCTCAGACACACTTATACCCTAATAACCGCAACTCCACACTAACAGCAGCAACATCGTGATAACCGAGTTTATGCTCACCTGGATAAGCCAGCCAGCTCTGTGAGGGTCATGTTTTTTGACGTCTCCAGCGCATTTAACACCGTCTGGCCAGCTCTTCTGGGTGATAAGCTCACAGTGATGCAAGTAGATGCCCCCTTGTGTCCTGGATTGTTGACTACTTGATTGGCAGACCACAGTATGTACGCCTGCATCACTGTGTGTCGGACAGAGTGGTCAGCAACATTGGAGTTCCTCAAGGAACTGTCCTCTCTCCCTTCCTCTTCACCCTCTACACCACGGACTTCAGCTACTTTACGGAGATTTGCCACCTTCAGAAGTTTTCTGACGACTCTGCAATAGTTGGATGTATCAGCAGGGGTGTTGAGGGCAACGGTGAAGGACTTTGTCGCATGGTGCGAGCGGAACCACCTGCAGCTCAACGTGACAAAGACAAAGGAACTGGTGGTGGACCTGAGGAGGGACAAGGCATCGATGACCCCTGTGTCCATCAGCGGGGTCAGTGTGGACACTGTGGAGGATTACAAATATGTGGGTGTGTATATTGACAATAAACTGGACTGGGCTAAGAACACTGACGCCCTCTACAGGAAGGGCCAAAGTCGTCTCTATTTTCTGAGGCGCCTGAGGTCTTTCAACATCTGCCGGACTATGCTCAGGATCTTCTATGAGTCTGTGGTGGCGAGTGCTATCCTCTATGCTGTTGCATGCTGGGGAAGCAGGCTGAGGGTGGCAGATGCCAACAGACTCAACAAATTGATCCGCAAGGCCGGTGATGCTGCGGGTGTGGAGCTGGACTCGCTGACGGCCGTGTCAGAGAGGAGGACGCTGTCTAAGCTGCAGGCCATTATGGACAATGGCTCCCACCCACTCTACGACACGGTGATGAGACACAGGAGCTCATTCAGTGCAAGACTCATTTTACCGAAATGACCACAGAGCACCACAGGAGGTCATTCTTACCTGTGGCCATCAAACTCTATAACTCCTCCCTGTGTGTGATTCACAAACTCAATACCAAACTGTTCATAGGGGTTATATATATATATATATATATATTTTTTTTTTTTTTTTTTCCCCTTCTCTATCTAATTCCCTTACCTTACCACATACCCTGAACAAACTCCTTAGGTCTCGTGGAGTCCTGGCCATGCTGGAGGGATGTCCACTCACTCTTCAGCAGCAGGCACCCTCTAGTCCTCTCTAGGAACTGTGTCTCCTTGGTGCACTCCTGTAGAGTTGTCCTACTCTGCCCCTGCCATGCAGCCAAACCCCAACATCTTTGGTGCAAGGGAGTGGAGAGTACTTCTCGCAGCTCCCAGAGAAAAGTTCAGTGATATTGGAGGCAGTGGCAGCAACAGCAACATTCCTCTCAGCTGGCTACCAATTTCTTTATTATCCACTGCTTTGTTAATACTGTTTATGCTGCCTGTGTGCTGCTGTTGGCTTGAAGGAATATGTCTGGATGCAACTGCAATGCTGACGAGCCAGTGTCCGTTAGAGGAGGAAGCTGCCCCTTGTCCACACTGAACCTGACACAAGGTTCACAGCGGCAGCCAATTTTCCTTGCTTGTTTTTGTTTACCTGCTGAATTTTGCTTGTGGAATTGATTGACTCTGTGTCCCATCATCCTGCAGCACCAGCATACAAGTGGCTCTGCCTTCACTCACTTGGGGGGCACTCGGAATGACACTCTATGGTACGCTCTCTCTCTCTCTGTATGTATGTATGCATGTATGTATATATATATGTGTGTGTGTGTGTGTGTGTATATATATATATATATATATATATATATATATATATAGGTATTTATTAGCAGTGGGATTGTGGTTTAAGGAACCACCATGCAAGGGACCCCTTCGTTACTGTGACTGAAGTTTTTTGAATCAGCAAAATCCTGGCCCATGTTTTGGCTCACCACTCACACCAGTCAAGGTCCAGTTTGTCCTCCCTAACTGGATTTGGCAGTGAATCTATTGGGCTTCAGGTTTCCTCTGTCTCCTTGAGGCTGCGTGTGTTTTGCCATGTAGGCCCAGTAAAGAAGATGAAGGACCAGAACATCCCTTAGGGGTTTATGCGCACATGGACAGCTGCCTAAACTGCAAGCAATTATGACATACACTATATTGCCAAAAGTATTTGTTCATCTGCCTTCACACGCATATGAACTTGAGTGACATCTCATTCATAATCCATAGGGTTTAATATGAAGTCGGCCCACCCTTTGCAGCTATAACAGCTTCAACACTTCTGGGAAGGCTTTCCACAAGGGTTAGGAGTGTGATTATGGGAATTTTTGACCATTCTTGCAGTGCATTTGGGACGTCTGATGTTGGATAAGAAGGCCTGGCTCACAGTCTTTGCTCTAATTCATCCCAAAGGTGTTCTATGGGGTTGAGGTCAGGACTCTGTGCAGACCAGTCAAGTTCTTCCACACCAAACTGGCTCATCCATGTCTTTATGGATTGTGCACTGGTGCACAGTCATGTTGGAGCAGGATTGTCTAAAATCTTTCAGTGCTTAGGCTTGAAGAGTTCCTTTCACTGGAACTAAGGAGCCGAGCCCAACTCCTGAAAAACAACCCCACACCATGATCCCCCCTCCAAAAAACTTTACACTTGGCACGATGCAGTCAGACAAGTACCGTCTCCTGGCAACCGCCAAACCCAGACTCGTCCATCGGATTGCCAGACGGAGAAGTGTGATTGGTCACTCCAGAGAACACGTCTCCACTGCTCTAGAGTCCAGTGGCGGCGCTTTAAGTTAAGTGATACTTAACTTGATGTAAGACTTGGATGCAGCTGCTCTGACATGGAAACCTATTCCATGAAGCTCTCTACGCTGTTCTTGAGCTGATCTGAAGGCCACATGAAGTTTGGAGGTCTGTAGCGATTGACTCTGCAGAAAGTCGGTGCCCTCTGTGCACTATGCGCCTCAGCATCCGCTGACCACGCTCTGTCATGTTATGTGGCCGACCACTTCGTGGCTGAGTTGCTGTCATTCCCAATCGTTTCCATACCTGAACACCTCAATTTAATGATTTGGATGGGTGAGAGTACTTTTGACAATATAGTGTATATGGGATTATAGTAGCCCCATATTTCATATGGGGTTACATATGTATTTATATGTAGCTATTGACACAACACCACAGACATAGGAGCTTATGTCATGAGCAGGTACAACAAAATGTCTTTCAATTCTTATTTAATTACTAATATAGGCAGCAACTGAGCTTGTAACCTGAATAAAGCAGCTTTTCAAAGTAGAAAAAAAAAAAGCATGCTGACTTGGATAGCAATGTTACGAGTGGCATAAATAAAAACAGGTCATGAGTTTTATAAGCGTAATCTGTTAATTACACTCCTACCTACTATCACAGCAGTGTCCATTTTTAGCCTGTAGTATGTGTGTTGCATGAGTACATCTCAAGAAGACATTCTGGGTAGTGATAGTGACCAAATCACAGCTGTTCTGAGGTCAGCTGAGAATCAGTCACTGTGGATTGGGCAGTCATGTCACTGTATCCACATTGAATCTCAAAAACTATTGAGGACATCTTTGTCTAGAAGCTAGTTACAAACATGACAGATGCCGGTAATGAGCTGAAGAATTGAAGCAGTGGCAGATAGCAGTGTTCAGCTGAGCAAATAAGGTGAAATGAGTCTAATGAATTTGACTGGCTAAGGTACCGTGACACTGCTCACAAAAAACAAATAGAAAATTTATCTTAATGTAAACTAGTAGTTTGCATACCCTGTGTCATGTGGTTTCTCAGTTTGTAGATCAGTGCTGCTCCTCCAATCAGCAACATCTGAGACCCACAGACACATACAGTGATGATGAGAGACACAGAGAACAGGCCAAACACTCCATATTTCAGTCAATTTAAAATGTTTTATATCAATCATAAATGTGATGATGTATTGTCAACTATTTGGAGACTTAAAACGGTGACTCTTCACCGTAGAGTCAATAACAGTAGTGCCACTTGTCAGCTTCTGCTTGGTTTGTAGGCTTTGGGATGTTTTGTTGCAGAGAGCCTTAGATCCTGTACCAGCCTGGGACCCTAAAGCTCTGAAACACTACCCGAACACACTTAACATGAATATAGAATGAAAGAAACTGAGTTCTTACTGAAATGTACTTCATGAGATGTGACTGATGCTGATGTGGTCCAGTGGGTTGTAGCTCTTGGACTTTCTGGCAGCGCAGTTGAATTTTGCGTGTTGAAAAAATACAATCGAAATTTGATGCATTCAATTTCTATAAAAGTAGGCTTAAAAACTGACCTGATCCACTGACTTTTATAGTATTTAGTCTTAGAAGTGTAGCTACATTTGATTTTTTACATTGGCAGATACTTATATCCAGAACGGATCGTAGTGAAGTGTGGTATGAGCCTTACGATTGAATCACAGATGTAGGAGAATGTGGCATTAGGAGGACTCTTATTGGGGTAGTGCTTGCCAGAGAGGGGACTTGAACCCCAATCTGCTATGTGGAGGACAGTGATGCCACCCATTACACCAACTAAAACCACAACGCCAAACTGACCCTGTAATTGCAGTCACTTCTTCTGTTCTCTGTAGTATAAAGATGATGCAAATTCCTCTGAAACTTACACACTGCATGTTGTTATATTTGATATGAAACATAAAATATGAACAAAAGTTCATATTAATGTTCAAAACTACATTTGCTTAATTCTGTTCCATTGAAAGTTAATGCATCTCACCAGTAACTTGTAGCTGAATTTCTTTGAAGTAGGATTACTTCCTCCACACTCCACACAGATAAGCTCCATCATCTTCTCTCACATCACTGATGTTCACACTAAAGACGTTAGATCTTCTGTCATCAAAGATGGAGAATCTGTCTTTCTGCTCTTTCTGAGCCTCTTTTTCAGTGTAAATGATTGGGCTAAGAGTGTTCTGGTTACTGAGGTTGGTTAAGCGTTTGTTGTTTGTCTTGAGCTCCTCTGGATAGCTACATTTGAAGGTGACCGTCTCTCCAAGATAAGCGTTCGTTTTAGGAATTCCCCCACAACAAGAATCTGTCAATCATATAAACAAACAGTTAATTCATCAGCTAATTAAACCTGAATGAATTTGAGAGAAATGTCTAATTTGCATCAGCAGAATCCTGGCTCTATGTTGCTACTCCATGTCGAGGTTAGAGGTGTTTTTGGTGCACCACTCACATCAGTCAAGCTCCAGTTGGTGTTAGTGGTCCTCTCTAACAGGATTCGTCAAGAATGGTTATGAGCTGGCAGTGTCCTTTGTGTCTGTGAGGCTGTATCTGTCTGCAATTTAGGCCAGTAAGCAGGGGTGGGCCCGGATCATCCTATAGGTTTTACAGGCACTGCACAAGCACCCAAGGCACTAAGCGGCCTCCCACAAGCAATTATGACAATTTTAACAGATTTCTTGACTCCCAGTGAGAACAAAAATTTATTTAAGCCTTGTCATTGAGTTACGGCTGAACGTAAGGCTGGAGCTGTACACTTTTTATCAAAGCATTTGATTTATTGACCCGTTCACTTCCTGCTTAGCAGCTGTTTGTCTATCCGCCGTTACTTTGGTCAAGCTTTTAGGGGTGAGCTAGTATCTAAATGTACTTTTAAGTTCAAGCTCCAGAAATTCAACAGATATGTCTGGGGGACCTGATACTCTGGCAGAGTGAAGACATGTCTACTTCTAAAGCTAAACAAATTAATAAACATCATACCAAGTGTGTGCACACTGGTGCTGAAAAAACAATGAAATACATAACATGGGTAGAATGAACAAAGCAGCACCTTAGTATGTGTACCTGCAAGACTGTGTTTCAGACATGGCAGTGTGCAGTAATGGGGCACCTCAGGGGACTGTATTAAGCCCATTCCTGTTCAACACCTCTGACTTAAAGTACAACACAGTCATGTCATCTACAATCTCTGATAAGGTTTTTCACCCAAAGTTGATTAAATACTTCTTAAAATCTAATTACAGTGGTCTTCATAACATATAACTCTCTGTATGTCTCCACGTCACCTTCTCTGTATTTTTCTTTTTTGTTCCTCTTCCTTTGGTGTCGGAGTTTAACCTCAATGCTCCTCCCACCAACACCACTGACTATGAAATAATAAGAGAGAGTGCCATCTGCTGGTGGTGAGTCTTGTTTGGCACTAGGGCAGCCCTGACGGATAAAAAAGATTGTATTTTGGGGGTTATTAGAAATTCGTTTCTCAAAACATCAGGTGATTATTTTGGTTTAGTCCAATTTCTAAGTATAACAGAAAACTGTGTGCATGTAAATGTAACTATCAACACAGTGGCTAAGAAGGTGATGGAGCAAAGCCCTCCAGGCACGTAAACATTTATCAGGACTATTTGTTGATGATCAGTCTTGATTGCAAGGACGTGTGTCCTAAAATTAAATTTGGAAAAACTTATCAAAGTATCCTCTACCTGCTCAGGGGAGAGAGCACTGCTAATGTCCTGTGTTAAAGTGGTAGATGTATAGATGGTGTGTAGGTGGCAGGGGAAACTTTTTAAAAATTAATTACAAAATAATGCATTGCATGATTTGATAAGTTTATTGAATGTAAAATGCTCACAATATACATGGTTAGAAATAAAGGTCCTGTGGGGGTACATTTTTCTTTCATCAAAGTACAAACAGTGTAAATGTTCCTTCAGAAGTTCGGTTTAAGGTCCAGTTGTGTACCTTGTAGTTTTTCCAAGTGAAGTTCATAATTGTTCCTTTTCATAACCGAATGTTTTAAAACAGAGCAGTAGAATAAACACCTGGAGGTGAGGCGGGGCGGGGCGGGGTGTGTGGAGTCAGCACAGCTTAGAACAGATCATTTCAGTAGAATATGGTTCAGTTATGTTCCCTGACAGAAGGCACTGAGATGTACCTTTTGAGGGTACCACCCCAGTCACAGCTTCATACCTTTTTTTCTTTTTCTGAGACTGTATGGTGAAACCACTGGAGATCATAATGACAGAATAGAGATCAGATTTTGATAGCTTATAACTAAGAAGGAGTACATGCAGACATATTAAGAGAAATCTGTAGAAGCATAAACTGACTGATCAAGCAATAAAACACAAATGTAGCGATTATAGAGATGTGTTTAACTCTCCAGCTAAAATATCCTTAATTTCTCTCCTTGTTGCAACCTTAGGCAAGTAAGTTTACACTGGAAACAACTAAGAAAACAAAAACCAAAAGTATTGTTTTTTTATTTAATCTAGAAGGACTGGAGTATTGAGGGAGGTGCAAATAAACTGATGTTGTGAAAATTTGGGTGTATTTGGTAAACTTCTCCGACAACTCAAACCAAGAGTTTCGCTTTGACCAATAAGAGAAGAGGACATTTCCAATAGGCAGTTATCACTGGTTCTTATGTGTTGGCACTGAGAACTGCTTTATGAAATACTCCCCTCATCCACTGCTCTTGATGGTCACATTCGCATAAATGAAATCTGATTGGTTGGTGTTCTCATAGTCCGAATCCGATTGGTGGGTGTTTGGATCAGGGTCCTCATAGACTAAATCTGCTATGTTGGGGTTTGGGCTCTGGTGGACTGGACCCATGCTGATGTTGTATCGATTTCCATGTGAGACATTTTCATAATCGTCATCCTATAATCAGAGGGAGGACACTTAATACAGGCAGATCACAGAGAAACATTCTGCAGTCCACGTATAATGGATTTTATTCTGAGATGTGGAAAAATACTGTATCCCATATTTTTTGTCTTAATTGAGCTACTGAGATTATTTTCACTCACTTCATTATTTTTGTCTGTTCTCTGGCCAGTTGAAGCTGAGTCTGTAGAAAAAGAAAAGATCTGGTAAAACAATAGTCATATCCATCACTGTCCTCTAGAGGGAGACTTTAGATTTAACTTTTGAATGGGGGACTAAAGGACACCAAATATACCAGTAATTTGCATACCCTGTATCATGTGGTTTCTCCGTCTGTAGAAGATCAGTGCTGCTCCTCCAATCAGCAACAGAGTCCCACAGACACACACAGTGATGATAGAGGAACCTGGAGCTGAGACACAGAGAAAGACAGGCCAAAGACTAATCATGTTACAGAGATAGATGAATGTAACTGTAACATAGAGGCTGAGGCAGGTTACAAGTGCAAAGTGGCTTTGTTAGGGGCTTTACGATACTCATTGTTGTAGCAGAAGCATGCAGGAGTAAAGCAGTCTTATTGAGATCAACAGAAGGTGCAGGTGTATGGGAGAGGAGGAGAATGGGCGGGGTCTCAGCCTGTCTTCCTGGGGTGGGGGAGCAGCTCTGGAAGCCAGCACTGGATCAACAGGAAGAGCCGGCACAGAAGAAGCTTGGAGCAGAGGACCAGGAGCCGCTCGAGGCGCAGGAACTGGACCAGTTTCTAGAGCGGCTCCCATTGTGGTTGCCACCCCAGCAGAGGTGTTTAGAGGAGCCACCACCGATGAGGAAGCTCTGGGTGGCATGATGAGGGTTGATGGGCCAGTGTTCTCCATAGCACTGGGCAGAGCCTTAAGGACAGATGTCGATGGGCCAGTGCTCTCCTGAGTACTGTGCGGAGCCTTGAAACCCTTCTCTGCCTTAAGGGTCTCTGCATACATTGTCCCCTTCGCCCACTTGGCAATACAGGAACTAGAGAGATCCTTTTAGCCCCCCTAATAAATTTCTTTGTGGAACCTTCTTCTCTGGCCGTGTGTCAAAACAGACTGGAAGAGACCCCAGAACTTCTCCAATGAGTAAGCTTATGCTTTCTGAGGCCCATATAAGAGCTGCCCAGTCTAACGCAGGCCCTCGCAGCAACATTTATGAAGTCCTCAGACTGCAACGACTCCTCAAAGCAAAATGGGCCAAATAGCAGAGCCACACACCCATAACGTCTGCCCACAGCTCTACCTCCCCATGATAGGCAGGCTTGTTGGTAGGTGGGGGTGTGAAGCCACTCACTGCAGTCTTGGTTGGTGAAGTCTTTTGTGAATGTAGGGGCTGAGGCAGGTTGCAAACATGAGGGATTGAGAGCAGTGGTGTTATCCCTTACACTGCACCAACCAAAACCAGACTGCCACAGTGACCTTAAAATCATACCCTCTGCATGCTGTTATATTTGATTTAAAACCTAAACCTGAGTGTCAACTCACTGGTCACATAATTTTGAAAACAGTAAAGAATAATGAAAAACGTCATGACACGGGTCAAATTAAGCAAACGTAAAGTTAACGTATCTCACCAGAAACTTTCAGCTGAATCTCTCTGAAGTAGGAGTAATAACCCACTGACTTCTGATTCTTCCACACTCCACACAGATAAACTCCTCCATCATCTTCTGTCACATCACTGATGTTCACACTGAAGACGTTAGAGCTTCTGTCATCAGAGATGGAGAATCTGTCTTTCTGCTTCTTCTGAGACGCTTGTCCAGTGCAAATTATTCTTCTAATTGTATGTTGATCATTGAGGTTGATGAGGTACTTGCTTTTCATCTTGAACTCATCTGGATGGTTACAGTCGAAGTTGGCCGTCTCTCCTAGATAAGCATTCGTTTTTGTAATTCCCCCACAACAAGAATCTGTCAGTCATATAAACAAACAAACTACAGTTCATGAATCAGCTGATTAAATCTGAGCATGTTTGGGAGCAATGTTTCATTTTTATCATCATTTTAATATAAATATTTTAGAAACTAGCAGCTTAAACAGGTTAAAAACTCTCACCACTCTGAACGGTCAGCTTGATGTCCTTATGCTTTTCATTCCCAACTCCAAATCTGTACACGGCAGAATCCTGAGGCTTCAGCTCTCTGATCAACACTGTAAACTCTCCATCTACATTTGAATACATCATGAACCTCCCGTTAGTGACAGACCTGACCTTAGTCTGATCCTTCATTATATCTAGACAGCCACTTTGTTCCACCCTGCAAATATATCTTGTCTTGTTTACATCCCACTGCAGATCAGAGAATAAAAGGACGCTTCCTCCTGAATAGCCGAACACATCAGAGCAGCACACTGGGCCTGTCGATCAGAAAAGAAACCTCTCACACATGCGAGAACCTCACAGAACCTTCGGTACTCTTCACTCTTGCAGTATAAACATAACTAGCACACAGAACTACTATAGCTTCCAATGCAAGAACAACTGATAATAAATAACCACTTTCTGTCGCATTAACAATTAAAGTTGAATATCTGACCTGAGATCAGGTAGAGGGTGGAGAGGAAGATCTTCATCCTGAACTGAAGGATCTTCATCCTGAAGTTCACAGAAATTCTGATTCACTTTTCTTGATGGAAATTGTTAGTTTTTTTGTTACAACTGATAGTCCTCTGTATTTCTGTCAGCCTTTTCTCACTGCTGTGGTGTTGCCACTGTCTCTGGCTTTCAGACTACTTTGCACCCCACCCAGCGATATACATATGTGTATACGTATATTAAAAAATTGACATCATCTTTAAGGAAGACACTCAACTTCAAAGCACCTCCCACCAGCACCACTGAACAAATACGAAGTTAAGCCATGAGAGAGGGAACACTTGAGTGTGATACATGACATAACTCTAGAGTTATCAATAGAAATAGGCTGTATTAAATGAATTTACACATACAGTAATATGGTCAACATCTGAACTGTGAGAAGAAGGCTTTCGTCATGGTAGGTTAGCGGTCTGTTGTATTCTGGGTTTTAAGTCATGGTTTAGCCTCTCATGTATTTAGTTGGAAGATCAGAGTCACAGTTGGACAGAGTGCAGGCCTGCATGTACTCACAAGACACTCCATCAGAAAGGTCAACCAATATGGCCTTTTACTCACTCTACCTACATCGTTTTAATCCAAACAAGTGTTGGTTGTAGTTCCTTTTCTAATACACACACACCATATGTTGTAGTGTCATCTGCAAAAGAAGAAACCCAGGGATCGCCATGATTCTGCTGCGAGAAGTGTTCTTTATTCAGCACGCCAGCGGAAGAGGCCCAACCAGAGCACTGAACTCATGAGGGAGGTCACCTCTAGCCAAACACTTCACCTTGACGGTGACCCCTACTCACACACACAACCTCTAACTAAACCCATGCCCCGACACATAATGACACAGACTGTTCCACGGCGGTACCCATTTTGTTCCCCACTAACGTTTGCAGTAAAAATGTTTTTCTTTTAAATGGTTTGCTGTAGAGGTTGAATTTACTCGTTTTCACTTCAGAAATCAGCGAACTTTGCAATTTGGCCAGGGGTTATGCATCATGCATTTCAGCTTCCTCAGAGCTTTTTTCTTCCCTTCAAGTCAGCTCTCAGTTTAGTTCTGTTCTCCTATCATATTAGTGCATGCTGCATGGTACAGCGGTTCTTGATCTAATCTCACTTTGTCCTCTGTGGTCTAGAGCTTCCTGTTCTTTTTGTGGCCAGTGGGTGCTGTGAATTTGTCAGCAACTGACAGCACAAATAAACAAGTCTGCAGTCTGGAAGTGTTTTCATATTTTATAAGCATTTGCACCATAACATCACCAATAATGCTACATTGATCATTCACAATTGTTCATGAGTGATGGTTGAGCATAAATTGTTCCCTAAAATTATGCCATGAATTTAAAAAAAGTGCATTTCCTGAATGTAGTGATTGCACAGGTTAAGCAATTCATGTGATTGGTTTTGCTGATGTTCCTGCTGGTTGCTAGGGAATTGTGGGGCAGTTTGTACGGTATTCCAGGTGGTTGCAAGGGTGTTGCTAACGGGTTACTAAGTAGTTTTTATTGTAGCACCTAGGCTTAGAAGAAAACCAGAGAAACACTTTCAGCATGCCGGTAAAGGCTCTTTTATTGAACAGGCAGCAAGGGAGAACTGCCACCAGGTGCTGTTCAAGTTGCTGGGATAGCAGGCAGGTCACTTCTACTCATATGCTTTGTGTTCACTTGATCTAATCTCACTGTGTCCTCTGTGGTCTAGAGCTTCCTGCTCTTTTTGTCGCCAATGGGTGCTGTGAATTTGTCAGCAACTGACAGCACAAATAAGCAAGTCTGCAGTCTCAGTGTGACAGTTGATTTATAAATTGTTCCCTACAACTATGTTATCAGTTGGAGAAAGTGCATTTCCTGAATGCAGTGATTGCACAGGTTAAGCAATTTTGTGATATTGCTAGGATGTTGCTAGATGGTTTTGATGTTCCTGGTGGTTACTAGGGAATTGTTAGGCAGTTTGTATGGTATTCCAGGTGGTTGCAAGGGTGTTGCTACGTAATTTGTATTGTAGCACCTAGGCATAGAATAAAACCAGAGAAATGCTTTAAGCGTGCCCAATAAATGCTCTTTTATTGAACAGGCAGCATGGGAGAACTGCCACCAGGTGCTATTCAAGTTGCCAGGATAGCAGGCAGGTCACTTCTACCCATACACTGACTTCACCCTGAGCACTAAACTGACATCAGCTACCCCACAGCCTAGCCCAGCCCAGCACAGAACAGCACAAGTAACACATTTACACAAATAACAATCGCACAACAGCAACGTAACCGGTAAATATCTCTTACCAGGAGCACTGCACCTCTGGAAAGCTCACATGTCCACTTTGCATTGCCATGCATCACCACAACATGTAACTCTACGTGGTTACTAGTGTTTTGCTATATGGCTGATCTTGTATTGGAGATGTTCATGTTCTTAGTTGGTTGCTATGACATCTCTGGGGGTTGCACAAGTTTTCCAAGTGGACTGCTAGGGTGTTTCCAGTTGTATCCTGGTGCCATAAGTGATGTACAAACTTTTGGCCTCATAGTGTATGGTGGCTAGCAGAATAAGTTTACATAAGAATTCTTATCTACTTATCTGTTCTTGTCTAAGTTTAGGATGAGCATTAGGCCATCAGACCAGAAATAGTGGCTATATGTAAATTGTACATCCAATTTAAAAAATCTGTACGCAAGCACACCTTTCCAAACCAGATTAAACCAACTCCAGAATGTTCAGTGTTAGTATCTCAAACTGTGCGATGAGTTGGCAGACAAAAACAAGGAAATAAGGATTAGTCAGATACTTCTAGTCCTTTCAGCCATTCATTTAAATAAGCTAGCACAAATTTCACATTGCATTTTGCCCACAACATAAATAGTGGTTTTCAAGGGTGATGCCAAGAACCACTTTCGATCCCCTGAAGAGCCTCCCCGTGAGGAAGAATAAGAAAGGAAGAATATTGGGTAATGATGATGATTCATTTTATCACTAATGATAAAGTTAATACTTTTCATAACTTGCAGATGCACTTCAGTGTCGATGGTGGATCCCTTCGCAAACTAGTATGTCCCATTATCCTCGTCCCTCAGATCTGTGATGGTGTGCAGATCCCAGCATGTGCATCATCATTCTGTTTTTCCTCTGATGAAGCTCCATCTTTGACTTTGACTCAAAACGTTAATTTTGTTTCTTTTGAACTAGTGGACTTGAGGTGGACTTCTGTGCTTCAGGTCGCTGTCCTGCTGCCTAAACCAACTGCTCTTGAGCTTTACGTCACGGATTGATGGGCAAACATTCTCCTTTAGGATTTTCTGATAGAGCAGAACTTGTGGTGCCATAAATTCTGAAAGTCATCCAGTTCCTACAGACATATAGCAGCCCCAGACCATCACACTACCACTGCCATGTTTGACTGTTTGTATGATGTTCTTATGGTTGAACATGGTGTTAGCTTTATGCCAGATGTAAAGGGTCTTTGAGCGTTTTTTTGACATGCCTGTGTTCTTTTTGGTCAGCAGTGGTTTGTTCCTTAAGTTAAGTGATACTTTTTAATCCCACAAACTGGGAAATTCCACCTCCACATTCAACCCGTCCGTGAAGTGAAACACCACATACACACTAGTGAATACACACACTAAGGGCCCACCGGAACGGTGGGCAACCCTGTCCAAGGACACCTTGCTCAAGGACACCTCAGTCCTGGACTGTCAGCACTGGGGATCGAACCGGCAACCTTCCAGTTACAGGGCCAGTTCCCTAACCTCCAGCCCACGACTGCCCCAATAAGCTTGCAGCTTATTGTGGAATTATGTACATTTGTGGACAGTGGCTCTCACTGTGGTCCACTCCATTTTCCAATACAAACAAAACAAACCAGAATAAGCAATATTTACGGTCATATTAGCCGGGATTAAAGAAGAATATCTAACCTGATATCAGGTACTGGTTGAAGATGAGGAGCGTCTTCATTCTAAATAGAAGTTCGCAGAAATGTGATTCACTCAAGCTTCTTTAAATACTGCTTAGAATCGAACTCAGCTGGTCTTCATAACTTATGGTCTACTGTGTATGCCTTCTCGCTGGTTTAGTTGGTTCTTCTTTTTTTGGTGTCAGAGTTTCAACCTCATTGCTCCTCCCAGCAGCACCATAAAGTGATAGAGTGCCATCTACTGGTGGTGGGAGTCTGCTTTGGCACTAGGACAGCCCTGAATGACAAAATGGCTATATTTTTAGGGTCATTACAAATCAGCTTTTTAAAAAAACTTTAGTTTGGTTCAGTGTCTTAGACTAAAGTAAGAAATTCAGACTACTGTATGCATGAAAATGTAACTATCGATACACATTTAATACAGACATTAGAGCCTCAGGTAGGTAAGAAGGTGGTGGAACAAAGTCCTCCAGTGTGGGGAATTTTTAACAAATGTTTGTGTATAAAAAGTAATGCAACAGCATCAAACTGATCCTATTGGATGTATAATTTAGTGTACTTTTATAAAAAGCCAATTTCTAGCAGGGCTGTAACTAAGATCAAAATGTTAGTGATGTCCATCTTACAGAAACGTGACCTATGTCTCATAGTGAATAAAATGACTGAATGATATTGCACTCAGTTCCTTTTTAACCAGATAATTTTTCATTTTTACTCATCTATAAGTGCATACAGTACATATTTTCCTGTCATTTGTCCTTTCCCATTCCTCAATACACTCTCTTTTACCTCTTGGTCCTCACAGATTACTGAAAAAGCATACATTAAAAATACATATCTGTCTCTACCAAAGCCTAGCTCAATGAAAAAGTACCCTTACACTTGATTAGACAAAAGTCAAATGTACATTGATTTCTTAATTATGTTACATACTTTTATACCATCAAACGCTAGTTAACAGTAAACTTTATGACTAGGTAATGCAAATTGAATTTGTCATTGAAGTATCTGATAACCAGTCTCTGTCGATTGGACAGTCTCGTCACTGTTTTAATGTTTGAATCTCTTAAACTACTGAGGACATCGCTGTCTGCATGCTAGTCGATCAGTGCTGATAACTAACTGAAGGTTTGAAGTAATAACGGATAGCAAAGTTTGCTAAGCAGTGATTGGAGGGCTAAGAAAATAAGGTGGAGAATGTAAAGATTTTAACTAGCCAAGTAATAGTGACGGTACCAAACCAGATTCCATGAAAAGTTAAGTTTATAGGATATGAAATGCACAAAATATATAGTGAAATAACAAGATCAGACTGACAGAAACGCTAGAGATCAGCCTTTTGATAGCTTAAGCCTATAACAAGAAGAAAGCTTCAAACAAATTCAAAGAAATAATCTTTAGAAATATAAAATAAATCTTTACAGTTCGAGCAATAATGCAATTTGAAAGTGATATGGCTACGCATTTAACTCTCCTGTTGAAACTGTTCTGATTTCTTTCCCTTTCTTTCCAGACTAATCACAAAATAAACGAAATAGTGGTGGGGGTGGGGACATAGACTGAGGTTGTTCAAGTTCAGATTTACTAAATTTGGGGTTTTTGGGGTATTTGGTAAATTTCTCAGACAACTCAAGCCAAAAGAAAAGTTTTGGCCAATAAGAGAAGAGAACGTTTCTAGTTGGTAGTTATCCGTTTCTTATTGCATTATAACTGAGGAACCTTGCTTTGTGAAATACCACCCAATACACTGCTGTTCATGTTTACATTATCATAAATCGAATCTGATTGGTTGGAGTTATGGACCATGGTCTCATAGATAAAATCTTTTTGGTTAGTGTTTCGATCAGGATCCTCATAAACTAAATCTGGTATGTTGCTTTTGGGGTGTAGGCTCTTCTGGACTGGATCCATGGTGATGTAAACACCCTCCTGAAATCACAGGAGGACAATTGATTAAGATAAGCAGATCACGGAGAAACCGTTTTCTGCTCACATTTAATAGATTTTAAACCGAGATGTGGAAAAGTCAGTGTCCCATAATTTTGGGTGTCTTAATTCAGCAACTGAGATTATTTTTACTCACTTTATACTTCTCTGTTCTCTGGCCAGTCGAGGCGGAGTCTGTGAAAAAAGATCATTTTAAAAATAAGTCACAGATATTTGTGTGTATTCTCCTTCTTTGTCCTCTAGAGGGAGCCTTCAGCTTTAGTTTTTAATAGGTGACTAAAGGACGTCATGTATACTAGTAATCTGCTTACCCTGTATCCTGTGGTTCCTCAGTTTGTGGATGATCAGTGCTGATCCTCCAATCAGCAACAGAGCCACACAGACACATACAGTGATGATGACAGAGGAACCTGGAGGTCAGAGACTCAGGATTAGTCAATTTAGAATGTCCTTACATTAATCACACACATGTAGTAATGCATTAATAACTATTAGATCCCTAGACGACTGTCTAGTCACAGTATGGTCACCATACAGTTTGTTTGGTTTGAATGCCAACACCAAACCAGGAACCCTCCAGCTCCACATCAGTTTCATTAACATGAATATAGAGTGAAAGAGGACCTTGAACTGAACCACAAGCCCTTTGAGCTTCGAGTACACCTCGGCTTGACCCGCCATCCTTCAAGGCACGTGGAAGACAAGCGTACTGGCACCCAAGTGGTGGAAAGAACTCCCACTGGCTGTCTCAACAACAGAGTCTCTTGCTGTCTTCAAACGCAGATTGAAGATCGTCTCTTTACACAGGACTTAAATGAGCACTGAATTAAGTATTGCTTGCAATATATTGCGCTGCACTTATATTTTATTGTATTGCACTGTGTATTGTTGTTTACTGTATTGTAGTGGCTCAAAGTTCTGTGCTCTACTGTTCCTTTTCTCTCAGTATCTACACTGACTTTAGTTTCTATCAGTATCTGAGCTCAGGACCGTCTTTCTCTCTAACCTACTGGTAACTAGCAAAGATACTTTCTCTAGACAGACAAAGCTCTTCTTGTAAGTCGCTCTGGATAAGAGCGTCTGCTAAACGCTGTAAATGTAAGAGGAAGTTATGAATAAGGACTGAGGTCTTACTGAGATGTTTATTAGATGTTTCTGCTGCTGGCGGTGCTGCTGTTGATGTGGTCCAGTAGGTTGTAGCTGTAGTCTGATCCAAAGTTGTGTTTGGACTTTTTGGTCGCACAGTTGGCTTTTCTTTTGCATGAAAAAAAAAAAAATATTCAGCTTTTATAATTCATGTTTAAAAACAGACTTGATCTCCCAAAAGCTGTTCTCTTTCTCTTTGGCAGCCAGGTTTAAATTGTTTAAATGCCAGCTAGAGGTCTTAAACCCAGTCTTCTGCATGGAGCACAGTGATGTTCCCTACACTCTTCTTAATTGCACCCATTCTATGTACTGTATATTTGATTTGAAATGTAAACAAGTGTTGGCTCACACAGCTTTTTTCAATAATGGCGAAACTTTGGCGAAGTTGTCAATTGAAAATGTATAATGATTTAAAAGATTTTATACAGTAAAATGATCCAAATGTAATGAATCTCACCAGTGACCTGTAGATGAATGTCATGGAAGTAGGAGTAATAATGCCCCGACTTCTTCCACACTCCACAGGAATAAACTCCTCCATCATCTTCTCTCACATCACTGATGGTCACACTAAAAACTTTAGATCTTCTGTTATCGAAGATGGAGAATCTGCCTTTCTGCTCTTTCCGAAACCCTTTTCTGGTGGAAGTGATATCTTTAACTGAGAGAACACCAAATTTGTCCATGTACTTGTAGTTTTTTGTAAACTTTTCTGGATAGTTGCATTTGAAGGTGGCCGTCTCTCCCAGGTAAGCTTTCATTCTTTTAATTCCCCCACAGCAAGAATCTGTCAATCATATAAACAAACATACACATGAAATCAAATCAAAAATCCAGTTCCATAGGAGTTGGGACAGTATGTGAAATGCTAATGAAAAACAGAAAGCAGTGATTTAGCACTTATGTTTTCCCTTATGAACCTATATATATATATATATATATATACAAACCGGATTCCAAAAAAGTTGGGATACTAAACAAATTGTGAATAAAAACTGAATGCAATGATGTGGAGATGGCAAATGTCAATATTTTATTCGTAATAGAACATAGATGAAAGATCAAAAGTTGAATCTGAGTAAATGTAACATTTTAAACGAAAAATATGTTGAATCAAAATTTTACAGTGTCAACAAATCCCAAAAAAGTTGGGACAAGTAGCAATAAGGGGCTGGAAAAAGGAAATTGAGCATATAACGAACAGCTGGAAGACCAATTAACACTAATTAGCTCAATTGACAAAATGATTGGGTATAAAAAGAGCTTCTCAGAGTGTCGGTGTCTCTCAGAGGCCAAGATGGTAAGAGGATCACCAATTCGACCATTGTTGTGCAGAAAGATAGTGCAGCAATACCAGAATGGTCTTACCCAGCGTAAAATAGCAAAGACTTTTAAGTTATCATCATCAACCGTGCATAACATCATCACAAGATTCAGAGAATCTGGAACAATCGCTGTGCGTAAGGGTCAAGGCCGTAAAACTCTACTTGATGCTCGTGATCTCCGGGCCCTTAAACGTCACTGCACCTCAAGCAGGAATGCCACTGTCAAGGAAATAACAGAATGGGCTCAGGAATACTTCCAGAAAGCATTGTCAGTGAACACAATCCACCGTGCCATCCGCCACTGCCAGCTGAAACTCTACAGTGCAAAGAGGAAGCCATTTCTAAGCTCCACAAGCTCAGACGTTTGCACTGGGCCAGGGGTCAAGGATAACCTGAGTTGTTGTCAACGCTCCGTTCAGAATCCTGCATCACTGATGGTTTGGGGCTGCATGAGTGCTTGTGGCATGGGCAGCTTGCATGTCTGGAAATGCACCATTAATGCAGAGAACTCTGTTCAGGTTCTAGAACAACATATGCTCCCATCTAGACGTCGTCTCTTTCAGGGAAGACCCTGCATTTTTCAACAAGATAATGCCAGACCACATTCTGCAGCAATCACAACGTCATGGCTACGTAGGAGAAGGATCCGGGTACTGAAATGGCCAGCCTGCAGTCCAGATCTTTCACCTACAGAGAACATTTGGCGCATCATAAAGAGGAAGGTGCGACAAAGAAGGCCCAAGACGATTGAACAGTTAGAGGCCTGTATTAGACTTGAATGGGAGAGCATTCCTATTTCTAAACTTGAGAAACTGGTCTCCTCTGTCCCCAGACGTCTGTTGAGTGTTGTAAGAAGGGGGGATGCCACACAGTGGTGAAAATGGCCTTGTCCCAACTTTTTTGGGATTTGTTGACGCTATGAAATTTTGAAACAACATATTTTTCCCTTAAATTGATACATTCTCTCAGTTTAAACTTTTGATCTGTGATTTGTGTTTTATTCTGAATAAAATATTGACATTTGCCATCTCCACATCATTGCATTCAGTTTTTATTCACAATTTGTTTAGTGTCCCAACTTTTTTGGAATCCGGTTTGTATATATATATATATATATATATATATATATATATATATATATATATATATATTCTTATTCAAAAATGACAGGACAGGAGCATGGATACCAGTGTTTTAGCACTTTTTCTTTTTTTTAACCAGCATTTAATAAATATTTCCAGATTGATGATTGTGTTTTCCAGAAAGAACTTCAAATTTTGATTTATCTGACCTCAGAACAGTTTTCCATTTTGTCTCAGTCCATTTTAAATGAGCTCTGGCTGAAAGAAGACGATGGCGTTTCTGAATCGTTTTGACATACAGCCTTAACTTGCATTTGTGGGTTGCACAGTGAACCGTGTTCACAGACACAGATCTCTGGAAGTGTTTCTGAGCCCATGCAGTGATTTCCAGTACAGAATCAAGCCTGTTTTCAGTGCAGTGCTGCCTGAAGGCCCAAAGATCACAAGCATCCAATACTGACTGTCCGTCTTGTCCCTTGTGTACAGTGATTTCTCCAGAGTCTCTGAATCTGTTTATAGTATGTACTGGAGATGGTGGGATATCCAAGGTTTTCACAATTTTATGATGAGGAACATTTTTCTGAAATTGCTCCACGATTTTTAGACACAGGGTTTTACAGTTTGGTGAACCTCTGCCCATTTTTCCTTCGGAGAGACTCTCTAAAATGCTATTTTTATACCCAGTCATGTGAGTTAGTTGCAAAGTGCTCCTTCAGTCATTACCACTACTTACCGTTCCAGAATGAGTTCAGAACTTGATGGCAGAAACATCTCAGAAAAGTGGAGACATTGGCTACAAAATTCTGGAACGGTAAGTAATATTTTTCATGAAATGGTAAAATGTCACATTTTCATCTTCTGATGTGTGTTCTGTGTTCTAATGTGAATAAAATATGGCTCTATGAGGTTTGCAAATCAATGTATTCTGATCATTCTTATTTATTTAAAAAGGTACCTTTACGGGAAGAACAAAAAAAAGTCTCTGTGTGTCACACACACACACACACACACACACACACACACACACACACATATATATATATATATATATATATATATATATATATATATATATATATATATGGAGCTGAACATTACACCAGGCTGAGAATCAAACCCAGGCCCTTCTTTGTCACCCACTGCGCCATCCTTACATTTGATTTTTCACTATATTTATTGTGAATTAAGTAGTTTTATACATTTACTGCTTTCAGTGTTTAAGTTCATTTCACATTTCAATACTTGTTTAACACTTCAAACAGCTTAAACTCACCATTCTGAACGGTCAGCTCAACGTCCTTATGCTTTTCATTCCCATCTCCAAATCTGTACACGGCAGAATCCTGTGGGTTCAGCTCCCTGATCAACACTGTAAAGTTGCCTGCTGCATTTGAATAGATCTTGAACCTCCCGCTGTTGACAAATTTCCTTTTTGTCTGATCCTTGATGATATTTACGCAGCCGCTTTGTTCCATCTTGCACATATACCGTGTATTGTTTACATCCCACTGCAGATCAGGGAATAAAAGGACGCTTCCTCCCGAATAGCCGAACACATCAGAGCAGCACACTGGGCCTGTCGATCAGAAAAGAACCTCTCACACATGCGAGAACCTCACAGAACCTTCGGTACTCTTCACTCTTTCAGTACAAACTGCAGAACTGCTAGTTTTCACTGGAGGAACAAAAGATAATGAATAACTGCGCTTGCTGTATAAGTGGGGCTTTAAAGTTGAATATCTGACCTGAGATCAGGTAGAGGATGGAGAGGAAGATCTTCATCTTGAAGTTCACAGAAATTCTGATTCTCTGTATGTGTTTCTGTCTGGTCTTGCTCTGCTGGGTCTGTTTCCGTCGTGTCTGGTTTTCTCACTGCTGTTTTTTTTTTTTCCTCTCTCTTTTCCTCTAGTGACCTTTTCTCATTTGTCTCCAGCTGTTTTATGTCTTTTATTGGCTTTATTTCATTTGTTCTGTGTACTTGAGATTTGTGTTTAACCTGTGCTTAATGTTAACTAGGGTATTTTATTAATGTTATCATATTTGTATTTGGACTTTACCTCTCAGGCCTGGCTCCTCCCACCAGCAGTACTGACCAAATACCACAATAAGCAATGAGAGAAGAAGGGCTTGACATGTTTCTGCACCACAATAATGCTGTGGTTCAATAAAAACGAGTGATTTAAGTGAACATGTACGCATAGTAATATTTGTCTTATCAGTGAGATGAAAGCTACAACAACACTTGACTTTGAGCTGTTTTATGTATGATCAGTGTATGCTCTGCTCCATCAGGTTGTTGGTCACACTCTATAAGCACTATGACTTCCTTTCTCTGACTCTCATCGTAAAGGTGTGAAGTGAGTCAAATGTCGACTACAAACCAACCTTTCTTTAACTCTTATAACCCAAAAGTGCTTAGCAAAAACCATTTGGTCAATTACATTTGCAAAGTATTTACAGTACTTATGAGAGTTTTGATTCCAAGATCTGATTTGTTAGACCAACTAACCCAAATGTAATGAAGTTAATTAAAATCTTAAAATCCATGTTTTAATGCTATTCTAAACAAAATGCTGTTAATTTGAGTGTGTTTAGCTACATTGTCTTTAACTCCCCTGAAGGCCATAGAAGATCATAGTGGAAAGTTTACAAATTTATGCAGCATGGAATATTAAAGTATCTGAGCTGAAAATGTACATCAGCTACTAATTCTTGGTTTAAAATCATGCCTGTTGCAGCGGAGCACATGCATCATAAAATTGATAGTGAATAGAGTTGTTGTTTAAAACATAAGTCAGAAAAGGATAAGTTGTAACACAGCGGTCATTGGGCGGAAGGCAGGATACACCCTGGACAGGTCGCCAGCCCATCGCAATTAGAGAATTACGTACATAAAAAAATAAAATGATAAAAAAATAAAATATGCGGAGAGAATGGAATTAGCTGGCCTTTTAAGCAGCTGGGCTCCTAAGCTGTTTCGGTGGAATAGCCATCTGGCACCCTTGAGGAAAGACATGACTTCCTGTGATCCCAAGGTGCCTCTGTCCTCTTGAATTTGATGTGCAGATGTCACTGCCACATGTGCTTAAATCCTAGACAACTCCACCAGCTCATGTTGAGGGTACAAGCACTTTTTCAATGATAATCCAAACAGTCGGAGGTTATGATTCCACAAAGGACAGCAGCTTATGCTGCTTCTGTCTCCTGAATGCTGAATTCTAAACTAGCCCACACTTTGTGTGCCATGGACGTGCCATGGGGGTTATGGACCATATGCCTTCTGTGTGGAGCCCTGTGTGGATTGTGCCTCTGGATGAAGCACTACATCAGGATGTCTGCTGCCCCAATTTGGAGTGCAGGAGAACTGAGGAATGTTTGGTTAGGACTTGCACTGCTGCTGCCCATCTAGGATGTGTAGGGAACTCCCTGTCTCACTTGCCAGTAGCACTGAATACTCAAATGCTCTCTTCTAATGTCAACCTGTTAGCTTCTGAACTACTGGAGGCTTCACTGCAAGTAGTGGGCCTCATGGCCCCTGATTGTAGCAGGGTTCTTAGACCTTTAGCTCCAAGTCAAAGACAGGTGTGGCTCGCTCAGTCTCCATTTTCGAACCCATGTTATGCTAATTTGAGGTTGACTCTACTACCTGGCCAGCTTTCGGCAGCGAAAGAGGCCTTGGAGAAATGGGCACAGGTATCGGAAACATGCCACCAACAGATGGGATAGCGCCCAACAGGCATCAGCAACCCCTCAGAGTTACCTCCCCAAGGTTCTCTTCTGTGGGTCTTTTCACCATGGTCCAGTCGTTCGGTCGCAAAATATGCATTCCAGGCAGCATCCTAGAAAACATCTGGTTAACATCAATGCAGTGGTTCACCAAGCAGAGGAGGCTGTGGCCATGCACCTGCTGCGTATGCCATGCGTTCATTTAAGTGGAGATTATTTTTACGGTGGTGTTCTTATCCCAGTTAAATGCTTGTAAACCACAGTCCTGGATTACATACTGAAGTTAAGGTAAGCTAGTGCAGCCTCCAGATTACACTGAACTGTGTTTGCTGTGGTTTCAGTTCTATATACAGCAAAAGATAGCTTTATATTTGGCTGGTATGGGAGACAAAATTTGGATCTAGAAGCCATTTCTGTTAGAATATCTCTTACTAAATTAGACTCTTCATAGATCATATTAGTTGGTGCATGGTCTGAAATCAAATTACTGTCACAATTATACAGCTTGACCTTATGCATGGCTTGTGAGTTTAATGGTGCTGAAAAAACTTTCCCTGGGCAACTTATTCTAGTATTGCTTAGTGTTAGAACATAAATCCTTTCTATAAGACAACCATAGTATTCCCTTTTCTAAAGTGGGATTCTTCTGGAAACTCACAGTGGCGTAAGTGAGGTCAAGGTCTTTGGGTGGTTGTTCGGTGGAGTGAATATCTACAGAGTATCAGAGGTATTAGTGAGTGGTGAAGCATTGTTGCTGTTTTTAGTCTCTTCATAGTTAGACCACAGCAGGGAACCTGAGAGTGGTCAAGAAACATTGTTTTCAGGCCTTGGGGCTGTAATATTGATTTGGCCCATATATTGGTGTTTTGTCTTCTTAAGAACTGTTTTCAACATGTTTACTTACTGTTTGCTTAATATTTTCGAACATTTAAACACACAACACAAATTCTCACCTGTTTATGGTCTTTAATCTCTGTCTTGGATGAAGAAGTGAAACCTGTAATGATCCAGAATAAATGCAAAGAATATGTTGGTAAATGAAATCATCTGAAATCTAACCAAACTGTTTAATTTGAACGTTTCCCATGTTGAGATTTTTGTAAGAGACTGAATTTGCTGCACTATATGATATAGTGGAAGTATCTTATTCTATTGGCAGATCATTCTGATTGGTTTGAGCGTTACTTTAGAAATTTCTTGAAATAAATATTTTCCAATAAGACAGCTTGACTACATAAAATTTATTTTTTAAAATCCAGAAAAAAGTTAAATCAGTCTTAAAATATTCTTACAACAATTTCATCATGAAAATGATTATGTATTTGAACTAGATCATTTCACTTGCCAGTGCAGTGCCATTCCCAAAAAAACTTCACAGCAACAAGAGCAGGTGTGTCTGAGTGTGTAAGTGGTATCTTCTTGCGTTTCACATAGATGATCACTGCTGATCCTCCAATCAGCTGGGGAACAACACTGATGATGATGAGGATGACGGAGGAACCTGGAGCTGAGAAACAGCCGTCCTATTCGCAGACAGGTCTCTGGTCAGTCTCTGCTCTGTTTGAAGGCCTCTGTGCAGGTGTAGAGATGCATAGTTAGCGTATTAGTTACTACAGCATCCTGGTAACCTGGAATCAAACCAGGACTCATTTGCTCCAGTTCCTGGTGTGGAACCTAAACCACTGAAGTCCTGTCTGAATGGATTTAACATGAATACAGAATGAAAGAGGGAGTTAGAAATTCTTACTGAGATGACAACATTGTTGTTGATGTGCCCCTGAAGGGTCCTTTAAAACAGTAATGCACACCAGATTGTTCATCTGTTATTGTGGTCCTGAAGGCTCCTTTATCTAGATAATATCGAGAGTCAGGAATAAGTGTGACTTATAATAAGTACTAGGAAGTTGAGCCACAGTAATTCATACAGAATTCACTCACTAGCTCTCTTCACGCAAGCTGATTGATTGACAAGTGTTCTAACCGTGTTCTTATTTCACCAAAACATCACAGGTTTTTCACAAACACACTCACTCGGCTGAGACGCTGTTCCTGACCAATGACTTTCACAGCTGTAGGAGATGCTCAGGCCGTTTGACCGTTTTTACTTCTTCTTTCTTTGCCACAAACAGAAAACACACTGTTAAGCTCAGATTTGAGCGAAAGGCGATTTGGTAGGACTCTGAAGACGAGACCACTAAATTCCCAACCCGTCAGTCGGTCTGTGTGGAGCTGGAGAACGAACTGCCGGCTGTGCAGCGAGTGGGCGGAGCTCGTTACTCTGACGTAGCAACAAGCTGCTCGTTAAGGAGCTATAATTAGGAGGAAGGAGCTGAACATTAAAACATATTAAACAGTTTATTCATTTCTTACTGTATTTATTTAACGGCTGTATTAAAGCAGTAGAGACACTCGAGGAGTGTGGTAATGCGAATGTGATGATCTACGGCGACCAAATCACAGCCGTGATGTTATTTCGCGATAGCACAACCTCGAGTGATCTACTGCTTAAATAACTAATATATTTAATGTATATTCTCTCTCTGTTTCATCTCATGTCTACAGACTGTGCTGAAACAGTTGGTCAAAACCAGAAAGCCCAGCAGAGCTTTAGCTCAAACTCTGTAGCTTCCTCTGTGGTCACACAGCGCTGTGTAAGAACTGAACTGAGAAATGTGCTTTAGTTCACTTTGCACACACTTGTGAAAACACCTGGCAGCTGGTCTGGGTCATGGTTCCACAGTAATTTGTGATCTTTAACACTTTTCAAAACTCCACATAGCAGAATGGAACGATGGGGAAATTGAGCACCTTACCAGTAACCCACAGCTCTTTCAAGTAGGAGTAATAACGCACCGACTTCTCTTTCCTCCACTCCCACACCTCTGCACATAGATAAGCTCCTCCATCATCTTCTCTCACAGCACTGATGTTCACACTGAAGACTTTAGAGCTTCTGGCATCAAAGATGGAGAATCTGCCTTTCTGCTCTTAGACACTTTTTCAGTGTAAATCCTGTGGGTTCAGCTCTCTGATAAACACTGTAAGCTCTTTGAATACATTTGAACACATCTTGAATCGCCCACCATTAACAACATTGCTCTTAGTCTGATCCTTCATCATACAGGCTTCCAGTATCCGTAGTTTCAGGTGCTGCACATCTCATATCTTCACAGCATAGACAATTGCCTTCAGATGACCCCAAAGATAAAAGTCTAAGTGTGTTAGATCGGGAGACCTTGGGGGCCATTCAAGGAGTTTGGTCCAACATCAGTGTCTGACCTCACAAATGGGCTTCTGGAAGAACAAATATTCCCATAAACACACTCCCTAAACCTTGTCAAAAGCCTTTGCAGAAGTGTTGAAGCTGTTATAGCTGCAAAGGGTGGGCCGACATCATATTAAACTTTGGATTAAGAATGGGATGTCACTCAAGTTCATTTGCGTGTGAAGGCAGACGACTGAACATTTTTGGAAATACAGTGTATGTTCAAATAAAACTTTGACTAAACTCTACTGCTATTTTGTATTAAACTGATGTGAGTCCTGTCCTCAGCAGTGATGAGCTATCACAAGAACCCTTCTCAAACCATAGTTTTAGTTTTGGATAAAAAGCAAATGAATACATATAGTATGTTTAGCAGAGGGAAAAGCTGATAAGGTCATACTTTTTTGGCCATGGAAAATATTTGGGAAATATTGCGACATGGAAAATGCTTGTTCTGGCTGATTCTTACGCATTGTGCTCAGGTCCACAGCTACATTTTCTTGTTTAGACCTGTATCGCACATTTAAACTTGCTCACATCCTTTAAGCAGCACCTCAGTGGGTTATTTATAGCAAGAGGGTCATCACCACTCAGTCAGTAACTTCGTACATTCTGAATATTTAACGCCACCCAGTGTGCAAACTGAGCATTACACACATAGATACATGCCTACATATCATGATGGAGACATTATTTGGCTGAACAATGCAGCACTCAATCTCTCCACTCAGGTGCACCGATAGAAAGGATACAATCCAGAGAAAGGACTTCAGGTGTGTGTAGGCAAGGAACACGTAACCCGCAGCTTTGTGTTGACCAGAACTATGGACGTGGATGCATATGCACAATGTTTCTCTCTGGTTCTTCTTTGCCTAGACCAGGCATGTCAAACTAGGGACCTTTTGGGCCACAGTGGTGCAGATATTAGTGTTTGTCCTCACCTAACACCCTGAATTCAGTTCATGAAGGCCTTGCTAATTACCTGATGAGTTGAATACCTGATTAATGTATATGAAGTCTGCAGTGTTGCGCATGGAACCTGGAGCTTGACACATGTGGCCTAGATGCTGCAACAAGAGCAATAATAATAATAATTGCATTATCCCCTAACTATGTAGCAACCTGGTACTTCACTTACAGGTGGATTCAAATCTGGGAACCGTAGTATACAATACTAGTGTAAACTGAGTGAGGTACCAAGTGAGAATATGGGAAAGGGACTCAAGATGCCAAGAAACAGTCCTGAGAAACCCTGAAAGGAATACATGCGGGGTTAGTTGGCGTTGTGTTGGAGAAACCTCTGTTAAGACTGTGTTGTCACTGTTCAAGTGGAAGAACTTCACCTGACATCAGACATGTTGGAGGTGATTTGGGTTGCAGTGATCTCTGGATCTGCACTCTTATCTCCTCTTCGTCTTTTGGGCTGAGGGTCGGGCAGTGGTAATAAGTCCTCACTGTTGAACTGCTGCTAGTGGTGTCACTGCTGGATGTACCGGAGGACTCCTCATCCTTCTCATTGTTCTCAGAGGTTTCATTTTCTGCGTAGTTGTTTTTCATGCTCTCCTGAGCTGCTTATTGATTCTGTACTGACCTAGATCAGCTTGGGCCCTGTTTGGGCTCTACGTTGCTGTGTACCATGATGCCTTGCACCACATGCTTTGGGAGTTTTAACAGCATTTGTGGACACTGTTTTTCAGAAGTGTTTCTGATCCCATGTGGTGATTTCCACTACAGAATCATGTCTGATTTTAATGCAGTGCTGCCTGAGGGCCCAAAGATCACGGCCAGCAAATACTGGTTTTTGGCCTCGTCCCTTACATAGAGATTTCTCCAGATTCTCTGAATCCTCAGTGCTACTATGTACCGTAGACGATGAAAAGCAAAGGTTTTTCACTATTTCATGTTGAGAAATGTTATTCTTGAAAAACACTATTTGCCCATGCAGTCTTTCACAGAGTGCTGAACCTCTCATCTTTACTTCTGAAAGACTCCGCCTCTGTGAGATGCTCATTTTATACCCAATCATGTTACCGACCTGTTGTCAATCAACCACCAGGTGTTATTTATTTATTTATTTATTTGCATTGCACAACTTTACAAGCCTTTTGTTGCTCCCATTCCAGCTGTTTTGGAACATGTTGCTGGCATCAAATTCAAAATGGGTATATATTTTTTTCATCAAACAGTAAAATTTCTGCTTCAAAATTTCATATGTTGTCTTTGAAGCCTTTTCAACGTAGTTTTATGTACATTTTTCAAAGCACCCAACTTTTCTGGAAATGGGGTTGTATTAATATTAACACAACTTAACAAAATATAAGAGTTGATATAAGTTCTAACCCAAGTTTAATCATTAGTTAAAGTCTGCAGTCAATGAACTATGTTGCTTGGCTCAAGAATTGCTTGTTGTGATTAATATTCGTAATAAATAGTTACTGTATTGTTGTATTTTATCATATTATGTGGTGGTTGTTCTATAAAGGTAGTGACACACGCAGGCCTGCATTTTTCCACAGTTAGAAACAGATCCTGGCCCAGAAAATGCATGGCCTATCATGACTTGTTGCATTAAGCAATGCAAACATTTTTACAATAATCAGCAACAGTGCCAATTTTACACAGGCCTAATGGAAATGACCAATTCTGTATCTCACTTTTTCATCCCATACTCTTGTGAAAGTCTGTCCACACCACTGGGCCTGTATGTTGTTTCATTTCCATTATATACAGTCTGTGAGTAGTTCTGTTTCTCTTACTGCGCTTAAAAAGACAGTCAGTCATTTGAAAGACATGACCGTGTTTGTCAAAGGTTCATACGTTGAACACTGTTCGTTTAAGTTTGTTTAGCTGTATTGCCTTTAATGAAATTAAACCTTGACTAAAGCCAATAGATCATAGTGGTAGTGGCCTGTAGTTTTACAGAGCACAGAATACTAAAGTATCCGAGCTGAAAATGTGCATCAGTTACAATATTAATAATTTGAAATAATGTTTGAATCAGTTCTTAAGCAAATGGAACACATTTATTATAAAATTGGTAGTCTGAATAGAGTTGTGTAGTCCAGACCAGGTGATGTAGCTGGACGCCCACAAACACAAATATAGATCATGCCAATAATAAAAAATGTAAAGTCTTGGTTATCTTTACTAGGTTTATCACTGTTTTCAGCTTGCAGTGGTACAAAGTTTCAGCTCAGACTTTAAATGAAAATCTGAAAATGGCACATCACCACCTAGTGGCCAGAAAACAAGGTGTATGAAAAGTGTGCAGTAAAAAGAAGCCAGAGTAATGGATATTTATTTTGGAAAATTAGCCTAAAATAACAGAAAATGTAGACAGCTACAAAAAAAATAACATAAAATATAGAAATTATGGAGATATACATGGTTTTAATAGTAAGAGAAATGTGCAGCTGAATGAAGTTGATATTCAGGTTGATTCAAGACGATGATAATTTACAGTGCAGCATAGATTACAGGGCGCACATCCTGCTTTTTGATTGTATTTAATTTTTATGCCCAGACATTGTCATAACGTTCATGTGACTTTGTACCAAAATCAGTATGATTGATTTTTTTCTACCTTTATCCGTTAGAATTAAACAAGCTTTTTTACTGTTCCTTTAAGTAATAGGTAAGTTTGTTTTAAATGTAAATGAGCTCTGTTGTGATTGGCTGCATTGTATCATGCCTTTTTCAAAAAGCAGTCTAGTCTGAAACAATATAACTTCATTATAAATGGGCAGGTATTTGCGCCAGTGCTGTAGTGGTATCGTGCAAGGTTCCCATGTTTGTGCCCTGGGCTTGGTGCGTGCACCCTCTGTTTGGGGGCAGTCATGGGCTGGAGGTTAGGGAACCAGTCTTGTGACCAGAAGGTCGCCAGTTCGATCCCTAGACATGACCGAGCACATGACTGAAGTGTCTTTGAGCAAGACCCCAACTGCTCCCCAGGCACTGCTGATTGGGCTGCCCACCACTCCGGGCAAGTGTGCTCACTGCCCCCTAGTGTGTGTGTATTCACTAGTGTGTATGTGGTGTTTCACTTCATGGATGGGTTAAATGTGGTGAAATTTCCCCATTGTGGGACTAATAAGGGTCTCTTAAACTGTTATAGGCTGAATAAACAGATATGTAAATATATTCTTTTTTGTAACCTTGGTTTCTTCTTGGTTTCCATATACGGATTGGCAATTGTGCATTACATTTCAGAACTTTAACAATGTTTACATACTATATCAAACTCTTACAACAAAAAAATTGTCCTGATGCGGTCCCTTAGAAGCTACTCCAGTCCGGTGCTGTATTTCACAGTGCTGTACAAGGTATCAGATTCCTCCTTACTGAAGGTGGCTGTTGCGTCAGTGGATAAAGCCGGATTCTTCTGGAAGCTCACAGTGGCGTAAGTGAGGCCGTGGTCTTCGGTGGAGTGAATATCTGTGTGAGAGGTGTTAGTGGGTGGTGAAGCAGGTCTGGTGTGTTTAATCTCCTCATAGGTACAGACCACAAGGGGAACCTGAGGATGGACAAGAAACATACATTTTTACATTAGATTGAGCAAATGTTTAGGCCTCGGGGCTGTTCAAGTTTATCTTTTCAATGATTTACAGCACTATTTTCAACATTTGGTGTTTACTTACTGTCATACTACTGTATCAGAAGCTGTAAACACGCAACAACAAAATAATTACTCGCCTGTTTGTCGTCTTTAGGCTTCGTCTTGGATGAAGAAGTAGAACCTGTAATGAATCAGAATAAATGCAGTGCAAAAATATCTTGGCAGGTAAAATCTCAAATCTAACCTAGCCAGCTCATTTTAATATTCACTTTGTTAAAGATTGTTTTTTAATATGGTATAACAAGTAGCATTCGGGTTGATTTAAGCATGAGTTCTTAAAATAAACACAAACGGTCAAAAAATATTTGCAGTGACTCTGTGTCTCTTCATAAACAGGCCACAGCAACAAGCTGTCTGTGAGTGTAGATGGTACCTTGTCTCTTCTTGCGTTTCACGTAATAGATAATCAGTGCTGATCCTCCAATCAGCAGCAGAGCAACACAGGCACACACAGTGGTGATGATGATGATGGAACCTGGATCTGAGAGACAGAAACAAGAACAGAGATTAGTAAACACAACGTTTTCAAATATTTCACAGTAGGGTCTCTGGTCAGTCTCTGCGTGGTTTGAAGGCCTCTGTGCAGCTGTAGAGATGACCTGCAGCATCCTGGGAACCTGGAATCAAACTGGGAACCATCTGGCTCCACATTTGCTCCAGTTCTTGGTGTGAAGCCCTAAACCACTGAGCTCCTGACCAATCACATTTACCATGAATCCAGAATGAAAGAGGGAGTTATGAATAATGACTGAGGGCTTACTGAGATGTTCTTCATCAGATGTTTCAGCTGCTGATGTGGTCCAGGAGGTTGTGGTCACAGTTGATTTTTCTGTTGTGTGTTAAAAAGTAAATATGATACATTTCACTTTTATAATTCATAATTTATAACTTTTATAATAAAGTCTAAAAAAGACATGTTCTACATCAGATGTAATTGATGTGGTCCTGATGAATCCTTTAAAATATAGAGTCAGGAATAAATGTAAAGTACTAGAAAGTATGGATGAAAAGTGGTTTAGAAAACCAATGTGATCATAACATCACCATAAATATACAGAAATGTTTGTCTGTTAATGTGGTCCTGTAAGATGTTGGTTTGAGCTTGCAGGTGAATTTTATATTGCATGTTGGGCACATTGAACGGTACATTGTACTTTTGTGGTCCACCTGGTCAGAATTAGACCTTATGTACTAGAAGCTGCTACAAAAATGTTGTCTGGACCACTGACCATGTACACTTGCTCACTAGCTCTCTCTAGCACAACTAATATGCTTAAGCTCCTTCATCTCATGTCTACGGACTGTGATGAAACAGTTGGCCAAAACCAGAAAGCCCAGCTGAGCTTCGACTCAGACTCCGTAGCTTGCGCTGTTCTCTGTGGTCACACAGTGCTGTGCAAGAACTGAGAAATATGCTAATGAGAACTGTCTTCAGGTATTCTTGTTCCTATTTAGTTCAGTGTCCAACAAACAGCAATGCATCTGTTCTGGGTCGGTCATGGTTCCACAGTAACTTGCCTTTTTTATATACTTTTCAAAACTCCATAAAAAATTAAGCAATGGAAAAGTTAATGTATCTCACCAGTAACCTGTAGCTGAATCTCTCTGAAGTAGGAGTGATAACCCACTGACTTCTTTTTCCTCCACACTCCACACAGATAAAGTCCTCCATCATCTTCTGTCACATCACTGATGTTCACACTGAAGACGTTAGAGCTTCTGTCATCAAAGATGGAGAATCTGCCTTTCTGCTCTTTCTGAGCCCTTTTTCCAGTGTAAATGATCGGGCTAACATTGTTCCGGTTATCGAGGTTGATTAACCGCTTGTTGTTTGTCTTAAACTCATCTGGATAGGTACATTTGAAGGTGGCCGTCTCTCCCAGATAAGCTTTCATTCTTTTAATTCCCCCACAACAAGAATCTGTCAGTCATACAAACAAACATACAGTTAATCAACTGATTAAACCTGAGTGTCATATTAATATAAATATTTTAGAAACTAGCAGCTTAAACAGGTTAAAATGTTTCACCACTCTGAACGGTCAGCTCAATGTCCTTATACTTCTCATTCCCAACTCCAAATCTGTACACGGCAGAATCCTGAGGCTTCAGCTCTCTGATCAACACTGTAAAGTTGTCTGCTGTATTTGAATAGATCTTGAATCTCCCGCTAGTAACAGACTTGCTTTTTGTCTGATCCTTTATTATATTGACGCAGCCACTTTGTTCCATCTTGCAAATATATCGTGCATGGTTTACATCCCACTGTAGATTAGAGAATAAAATGATGCTTCCTCCTGAGTAGACAAGCACGTCAGAGCAGCACACTGGGCCTGTCATCCAAAAACGAAACATCTCACACATGCGAGAACCTCATAGAACCTCCGGTACTCTTCATTCTTGGAGTATGAACATAAGCTCACAGAACTACTATAATTTCCAATGGAGGACCAAACAATAATAAATAACTGCACTTGCTCTATAAGTGGTGAGTAAAGTTGAATATCTGACCTGAGATCAGGTAGAGGGTGGAGATGAAGATCTTCATCCTGAACTGAAAGATCTTCATCCTGAAGTTCACAGAAATTCAATTCCACTTCTCCGTCTTTTTTTTGTTGTACTTTATCCTCTCCTGTATTTAGTTGGAAGTTCTATCTTCTTTTTCTAGAGTATATTCTTTAATCCCAGAGGGACAGAGAGCAGGGCTGCATATACTCACGACACACTTCATTGGAGAGATCAACCAACATGGATTACAGTGACGGCCGTTTAGTCTGCTGACAGTAGTACAACACATTGAGATTTGAGCTGAAGCAGGCAGTAAGAATAAGGACTTTTCTTTTTCTTAGTAGCCTGTCTTATGTACAAAAAAATACTTCCACTTCCTTTCTCTCGCTCTTTCTTGTCATGAGGTGTGAAACTGTGTGTCAGCTATGCTGTAGTATGTCGTCCATGCCCACTGCTTGCAGGTCGAAGTGCTTTATGCGTTGGCATAAAAAAAATGACACAGGAAGCCCTAGCACTTCAAACGACGGCTTATGCAGTCATATCTACTGCATGTGCAACACGTCTGTGCATGTACACATCTCACCAACAGTAACATATTTGCATGTTTTAGGTCCCTCTCACTGTGAATCTGATGCTGTGAAGTCACTGGTACGGCTGACCCTTGAAGCTCTCAGGTGGCGCCGTGCTCCCAGTGAAGGCATTTGGTCTACTGTTGTGGACATTGAGTACAGCATTGTTGCTTGTGCTGTTCTGTGCTCAGCTGCGGTTTAGTTACTGCCACTGTTGTTGCCTAGCGTAAAGAGAGTGTGTATGGCTAGAAGAAAGCTCTAGGCAGCAGTTCTTTCTTGCTATATGTTAAAAAAAAGAGCATAGAGGACATGTAAATGTAAACTGAGTAAGCTACCAACTCAGAATATTAGAAAAGGACTCGAGTGGCGTGGTGGGTAGCGCTGTCGCCTCACAGCGAGGAGGGCCTGGGTTCGATTCCCCGGCCGGGTGACTGGTGTCCTCTGTGTGTGGAATTTGCATGTTCTCCCCGTGTCTGCGTGGGTTTCCTCCGGGTTCTCCAGTTTCCTCCTACAGTCCAAAGACATGCAGTCAGGCCAATTGGACATGCTACATTGACCCTGCGTGTGAGTGTGCATTTGACTGTGTATGTCTCTCTGTCTGCGATGGACTGGCGACCTGTCCAGGGTGTATCCTGCCTTCCGCCCGATGACTGCTGAGATAGGCTCCAGCACCCCCCTGCAACCCTGAGGGAGAAGCGGCTTAGAGGATGGATGGACTCGAGTTTTATCAAAACATAGATAAAAAGCAAACAGAGTTCTGTGCTGGCGAGGGCCAAAGGAGAGTAGGACAGATGGGGGAAAATGTGTTTGGTATAGTGTAGTGGGCTTCAGTTTAATCCCTCACTTGGGCACGCACCATTCACTAAATCTATAAGAGTCCTTGGGCAAGACTCCTAACACTCCGTCCGCCCACCTGTGTAAACTGATTAAATTGTTGCTCTGGATGCGAGCGTCTGCCAAATGCAGTAAATAAAACAAAGTTCAGGGGACTGAGGCAATCCTGAAGCAGGATAAGAGATGCTGACCTCTGGAATGGAAGGCTGGTGTGAGGGGTCTAATTGTCTTGAGATCAAAGAGCAAATTAAATGACTTTTGATCAGTTATGCTCCAACTTCAGAAGGGTTAAGGGCCTCACAACTGCCAGTTAAGGTCAGCCTGACCCAATGCCTTCCTGCCCCTTGAGCTCATGTGTGGCTTCTTTACAAAAAAGAAAAAAATACATAAGATTTGAAACCTTAATATCAATTAAGAAAAAGAAGGAGCACAAATGCACTCAGATTTTTAGGGCTGCAAAGCACTAAGCACAAAGTAGATTGCACAGTTTCAAGCTGGTCAACACTGAGTTTATCAAAAAAAATCTGGAAATTCTGCATCATCTTTCATGCATAAACCACCCTCGAAACCACTTCTGTACATTCTGCAGGACTGCTTTCACTTTTTTGATTCAACCTCTTTCTTTTTGTTTTTCAGTTCTGCTTTACAACTTCTGTTTCTTGCCTTCAAATTAGGCAATGGAAACTAAACCCAGTGTTGGCATATTAGCACATGCTGCAGGTCTTGTAAAGCTCTTGGACTAATCTCAGTGCATGTTCTCTGCTGCTTAGAACTGTCTTCAATCTATTTTGTTCTTATGCTCAGTGGGTGCATCTTAACTTGTCAGCAACTGACTGCACAAATATATTTACTGAGTGCAGTGATTTCACAGATGGAGCTTTTTTGTTGTAGTGCTAGGATATTGCTAGATGGTTTTAATGATGTTCCAGGTGGTTGCCAGGGGACTGCAGTTTTAGGTTGAAAGTGTGTTGCTAAGGGGTTGCTAAATGACTCACATATAGGAAAATAAGAACAAGAGGGAATCATCGCACATGCTGGAAAATGCAGCAAGGGATACTAGCAGCAACTACCCCACAGCCCGGCACACCACAGCACAAGTAGCATGTTTAAATGAAAAAAAGTCAACCAGCAGCAATGTGAACATTTCAATGTCTCTCCTTACCAGGAGCTTGGTGCCTCCTGAGAGCCTCTTTGGATGACCGTGCCTTACGCCAGTTGCTGAGCACCAGAATATATTATTCTAGGTGGTTGCTACAGTGTTGGTATGTAGGTGCTGTAGTATTGGAGGTGCTTTCTAGGTTCTCTGGTGGTCGCACGTGGTTTTCTAGTGAGTTTCTAGTGGTTGCTTGGATTTGCTTGGTGGTTTCTATGGTATCCAAGGTGATTGGTAAGGTGTTGCAGGTTGACATGTATCATGGCGATATAAGAGTGGTGTACAAACTTTTGGCCTTATACTGTATAATGTCTGTAGCAGAATACGAAGTTTACATAGGTAGAATGATTTCAGGTTCACCATCATTCATTCCTATTGGGGAAAATAGTCAGAACAAAAACAGTGGAAATTGTACATCGAATCACAATACATAAACACACTTTTCCCAACCAGACTAAACATTCTTGACTTGATTTGGTGTCAGTATCTTGAAACCTGTGGGACAATTAGGAGATAAAATTAAGAAATGAAGAAGGAGAAATTTTTCAATACTCTCAGACCCTTTCAGTCAAAAAAAAAATACCAGAAATTGTTTTTATTAAATCTATATTTAATTAAATCCAACTTGATTCATGATTTGCATCAAGCAGAAATAAGACAGTATTGCGTTCATCCATAATGAACTATTAGAAGTATGCTTCTCAGACCCACAGTCTGTACTGCAGTAGACCCTCAGAGTTTAGCTAAACTATCTAAAAGTGTGTTTTGGTCCTGGTTCCTGAGGAATCAATGAAGCACACCCCACCCACAGATTGGTAGGGTGAATAAAGCAGTGTTTTCCAGGAAATATAGACATTAAAATGAAGATCTGGGAAAAGTGTGGTGTAAGCCCAGCTCCCACAGTTGTTCAGCATTGTTTCATCTCAGATAATCTGTGAGCTTTCAACTTGCTTATGGCTTAAATTTGTTTTTCAGTGAACTAAATTAATTACCGAATTAATTACAGGATAATATATACCAACACAGAACACACTCTAAATGTGCTGTGCATTACCACAATATGTGCTATATTGAGCTAGATCACATTATTGGCTAATGATGAGGAGCATCTTCATTCTAAACAGTCCTTCACGGAGATGATCTAGTTTATCTAAAGTTCTTAATACTTCTTTGAATCAAGTGATGTTGCTTTGCATAAATTGTAACTCTGTGTGTCTTCATGGCTCATTTTCTTCAGTTTAGTTGGTTCCTTTTTCTTTGTTGTCATAGTTTCTCAACCTCAGTGCTCCACCCACCAGCACCACTGACCATGAAACGAAGTAAAAAGAGAGAGTGCCATCTGCTGGTGGTGAGTCTGCTTTGGCATTAGGGCAGCCCTGAATGATCAAATGACCATAATTTTTTAAATTACTAATAGCTTTTTAAAACAGTGTAAACATCTTGGTTGGTCCAGTTTCCAGTTTCAGACTACTTTGTCCATAACCCGTAATTACGTCAGTGAGTTCTCCATTTTTGAGAGGTTGTACTGTGGTGTTTAATCCTTCACGACTGTTTGTTAATAATCAGGATTGATTTAGATTTTCCAGTATTAATAGCGTGACTGGAACTTCTCACAGTGGCATACCATGGCCAGTACTAAATCAGATTGCAGTGACCTGTTGTGTGTCCTAACATTTGTAAAATCTTTCGAAATGGCGTCTTGAAAGGGATGTGATGCCCAGGAACTGGCAGAGGTGCATGCATGGAAGGTACAACATTTTTTAAAAGTTATTTTTAGGAAGAAATTGATGCATTAAGGGCTTTCAAAGTGATATGTTTATTGTATATGAAATGCACAAAAGTTATGATGAAAGAACTGGAGATTATACTGACAGAGCAAAGTTTGAGATCAGAATTTTGCTAGGTTATCGATAACTGCTGGATGCCACATAAAAAGTTACAAACATGGTTTAAGAAATGAAAAATCTTCACAAGCAAGTGAAGTTACATTTTTGCAGTTATATGGATATGATTATATCTCTTCTGTTAAAATCTGCACAATAGTTCTAAGAGTTTTGCAGTATTAGACCACAGTCAATCAGAGGATAATATAAAATAAGTAGATTATTTTGTACTGAAAAAGCAATCAAACAAACAAAAACATTGGGCCTCATTCTCCAATATCTTCCTAAGTTTTTCTTTTTCCAATTTATTCTTGAGAAAGGTCCTAAGAAAAAGATTGTCAGATTTGTTTTTAAAATTTGTTTACACCTTTGCTCTTGACTGTGTGTAGATTCTGCTCTTATCTAAGAACAAATCCCAAACGTTGGTGTCAAAGTCAGAATCTTTGTGAAAACTGTTTAACAGGGTTTAAAGAAGGTCTTTATTCTTAAGACGGGTTGGTAAACAAGGCCCAGTGTTCTGTGATTATTCTGGAAACTGATTATTGAGAGATAGACTAAGATTAAGTTTACTTAAGTTTACAAAGTGTACTGAATTTGGGAGTACTTGGTAAATTTCTCTGCCAAAAGTCAAACGTTGACCAATTAGAGAAGAAGAAATGGACAGTTTTCTCCACTGGTTCTCATTATTTTGCTAACTGAACAGAGAAACTCTGCCTTATGAAGCACCCTCTTGTTCACTGTTGTTGACATTCAACTTCTAGCAAATCAGATCTGAGGGTTTGGGCATTGTTTACCATGTTCTCCTTGACAGAATCTTATTAATTGGTGTTGGAGTCGAGGCTCCGGTAGACTGGACCCATGCTGATGTATTGATTTCCACGTGGATCACCATCACCCTGAAATCAGAGGAGACGACATCACACACCTGAGCAAATCATAGAGAAACATTTTGCAGTGGTATGTGGGAAAGACACTATGACGGTGTTTTAATCAACAGAGGTTATTTTCACTCACTTTGTAGTTTTTTTCAGCTTTCTGGCCAATCGAGGCCAAGTCTGTGGAAAAGGATAATGTCAGAAATATCAGTCATATAAATATGTGTGTGTGTTCTCCATCACTGTCCTCTAGAGGGAGCCTGTAGCGTTACTTTCAAATGGGGGATTAAAGGCCTATGTAAAGTAGTAATGGGCATACCCAGCATCATGTGGTATCTCAGTTTGTAGATCACTGCCAATCCTCCAATCAGCAACAGTCCAATCAGAGTCCCACAGATACATACAGTGATGATGACAGAGGAACCTGAAGATAAGACACAGAGTGAAGATGTAATAATGTAATAATAACTATCTGGAGCACTAACAGACTCTTTATTCATGGTAGCCTCACTATACAGTAGTACCACCAGTCAGATTTTGCTTGGGTGGAAGGCATCATGAGGCCATGCTGGAAAGTAAGACCATTAGAATCTGGAGCAACCTGACGCCCACTAAACCAAGAACCTCCAGCTCCACATCTCTTCTAGTTCCTGATTTGGAGCCCTCAAACGCTGAACTCCTGCCTGAACACAGTTGACATGTATATAGAATAAATGAAGAAGGTATGAATCATGACCGAGTTCTTACTGAGATGACCATCAGATGTTTCTGCTGCTGGTGCTGTTGATGCGGTCCAGGAAGCTGTTGCTGTCGTCATAGTTGTGCTTGGACTTTCTGGCAGTGCACTTGATTTTTCTGTTGCACATTAAAAAGATACAATATAGTCAACTTCTACAATATGCAAGCTGATTTAAGAACAAACTTGATCTCCTGAAAGTGATGCTCTTCCTCAGGGGGACTGCTATGGTCTGTGTTTAGTTTCAGGGCTTGTTTTCTCATATCTTCTTTCATGGGACACAGTGACATCCCTCTCTCTTTTAGTGGGAAACAATGTGCTTATGCAGGCCAACTGGTAGTATAATCATATTACATTAGATTAATTAGACAGTGACCTTATTAGTCCCATAACAGGGAAATTTCACCTCTGCAGTTAACTCATCTGTGCAGTGAAGCACCACATACACACTAGTGAGCACACACACTAGGGGGCAGTGAGCGCACTTGTCCAGAGCGGTGGGCAGCCCTATTCGTTGTGCCTGGGAAGCAGTTGGGGGTTAGGTGGGCACTGACTTTACACATTTATGCATTATACACATTAATGCATTATAATAACAATTCATAATGTTCAATAAACATAGCTATAAAATGTAATTCATTTTTTGCTAAATATTTGTAACCACGTTTATAATGCCTTATGAATGCATTATAACAAGCTATAAATATGTTTATAGATGCTTACAAACATGTTCATAGAAAGTTTCACCCTCAAAATGGACTTTTTATACACGGAAGCTTCACTATACAGAAGTTCCGTAACACTTTCTATGAATGTCACGTGGTAGAAAAATGATCGTTCTACTCTGTTCAAGCAAAAGCTTCGTTATATAACACAGCTTAAGCACCGTTGTCCAACACTGTTGTTTTATACGGCCACATATGGTCATAGCAAGTAGAGCTGGCAAAAGACCCATTTATATGTTTATGCACAGCTAAGCAGTGTCATTATACTTTCTGGAAAACAGGATGCGTCAGCAAAGTATCTACCGAAACTGCGACTTGGCTGTTCTTGGCTGATGTCCTTGGTCTGTTTAAACCTTGTTTACCCTGAATAAGTTGAGCATTTGCATTTAGACATCGTTCTGCAGGTAACTGCTCCCTTGCTTGAAGAATAAAGACTTTACAGACATCAGTGGTCACGGACTGATTATTTAAAGGGAGTTTTCCTGTCATTACATTTGTAAGCTTTTATAAACACATTTATAACATGTTATAATGCATTTATAATGCACTATAAACATGGTTATAGATCTTTATAAGAATGACTTACACTGCATTGCACTTTATAGCTATGTTTTGTACTTTATGAATTGTTAAAATAATGCATTATAAACAGTGTTAATAATATGTTATACTGTCAGTGCCAAAGAAGTCAGTTCCAGCTTGGAGAGCGTAAACTAAAAAGACAAATACAAAGTTTATTTACGGGATTTGCGGTATTATTTCTTGCCTTTGGTGCTGTTTGGGCCCTTCAAGGCTTCAGTCTTGAATTTTGAGATGCTCCAAACTGGCCATCCAGCCTAGAATCACTGCTACACTGAGTGTCAGGCTAACGGTGGTGAACAAATATGACTTATGAGGTCTTATTTGATATGAACGGTACTTATAATGCATTATTATGACAATTCATAATGTGTAATAAGCATAGTTATAATGTGTAATGCATTTTTATAAACGTTTATAGCCGTGGTTATGATGCCTTTATGAATTCATTATAACATATTATGAATGTGTTTATAGTTGCTTACAAGCATGACATTCATAAAGTGTTGCCAAAAGTTCTTCTGATCAGTGCCATGTTGCAAAGTAAGGCCATTAGAACCCTCCGGTTCAATTCCTTTAGTGGAAACTAAACCACTGAACTTCTCCCTGAACACATTTGACATGAACACAGGATGAAAGAGGGAGTTATGAATAAGTCTGAGTTCTTACGGAGATGATCATCAGATGTTTCTGCTGCTGGTGCTGCTATTATGGCCCAGTCGGTTGTAGCTGTAGTTGGTTCCATGGTTGTGCTTGGAGTTTCTGGTAGTGCAGTTGTTTTTTCTTTACTGTGTTTAAGCAGCCATGCTGTTGTAACCCATGCAGAATGTTTCTTTCCTGTATATAGTGAGATTCTTACTTGGGGAGAAATTGGGGGTTAAGTGTCTTGCTCAAGGACACCTCAATCATGGACTGTCGGCACTGGGGATTGAACCATTCGGTCGCAGGGCCAGTTCCCTAACCTCCTGCCCACTACTGCCTCCTAACTTACAGAGCGTTTCTTTAAAATCTAGTAATTTTACTTGATAAAATTAATAGAAAAAAGTTAAAAACGTCTAGTAATTAGTTAAGATCATTTAATTTGTTGATATCTTTTTTTGCATGTAAGGAATTTTACAGTTTAATTATGTTGTTAGAGATGGGAGAAAGTTAGGAGTCTTGCCCAACGACTCTTATTGGCATAGAATGCTAGACTAGGCAGGAAAGAGAGATGACTGAAGTGACCTTAAATTCAGAATTTGTAATCTCCTGTGTTCTTTGTGCTGTAAAGAGGATGTAAAATCCACTGAGTCTTGCAGTTTTCATATTGTGTAATATTTGATTATGACCTTAAATATGAGTGACCGCTCAATGGTCACAAATGTTTGGGGGGGGGGGGGGGTGTCTTAATTCAGACATAATAATTTTCAAAACTTGATTCAAAGGAAAGGCAAATGTTATGAACCTCATCACTGACCAGCAGATGAATGTCAACCAGTATTACAGTTTACAATAACCTTATATTATCTACAAATATATAATAATGTAGTAACAGCTATTTGGAACCTTAAAGTGAAGCCTAAACCATTGAATTCCTGCCTGAACACATTTACTGTGAACATGGAATGAAAGAGGGAGATATGAGTAGTGACTGAATTCTTACTGAGATGCTCACCAGTTGTTTCTGCCACTGGTGCTGTTGACGTGGTCCAGTAGGTTGAAGCTGTAGTTGGTTCCGTAGTTGTGCTTGGAGTTTCTGGTAGCACTGTTGATTTTTCTATTGAGCGTTAAAAAGATAGAATCACAATGTGAAGCATCAGCCTTTACGATGTAGAAGTTCATCTAAAAACAGACTTGATCTACTGAAAGTTCTGCCCCGTCCCTGAGTGACTAGGTGTTGTGTGCTGCTGTGGTTTCTCTCTGTCTGTCTCTCTCTCTCTCTCTCTCTCTCTCTCTCTGTCTCTCTCTCTCCCTCTCTCTCTCTCTCTCTCTCTCTCTCTCTCTCTCTCTGTCTCTCTCTCTCTCTCTCTCTCTCTCTCTCTCTCTCTCTCTCTCTGTCTCTCTCTCTCCCTCTCTCCCTCTCTCTCTCTCTCTCTCTCTCTCTCTCTCTCTCTCTCTGTCTCTCTCTCTCTCTCTCTCTCTCTCTCTCTCTCTCTCTCTCTGTCTCTCTCTCTCTCTCTCTCTCTCTCTCTCTCTCTCTCTCTCTCTGTCTCTCTCTCTCCCTCTCTCTCTCTCTCTCTCTCTCTCTCTCTCTCTGTCTCTCTCTCTCTCTCTCTCTCTCTCTCTCTCTCTCTGTCTCTCTCTCTCCCTCTCTCTCTCTCTCTCTCTCTCTCTCTCTCTCTCTCTCTCTCTCTCTGTCTCTCTCTCTCTCTCTCTCTCTCTCTCTGTCTCTCTCTGTATCTCTCTCCCTCTCTCTCTCCGTATCTCTCTCCCTCCCTCTCTCTCTCTCTCTCTCTCTCTCTCTCTCTATCTCTCTCCCTCTCTCTCTCCGTATCTCTCTCCCTCCCTCTCTCTCTCTCTCTCTCTCTCTCTCTCTGTCTCTCTCTCTCCCTCTCTCTCTCTCTCTCTCTCTCTCTCTCTCTCTGTCTCTCTCTCTCTCTCTCTCTCTGTCTCTCTCTGTATCTCTCTCCCTCTCTCTCTCCGTATCTCTCTCCCTCCCTCTCTCTCTCTCTCTCTCTCTCTCTCTCTCTATCTCTCTCCCTCTCTCTCTCCGTATCTCTCTCCCTCCCTCTCTCTCTCTCTCTCTCTCTCTCTCTCTCTCTCTCTCTCTCTCTCCCTCCCTCTCTCTCTCTCTCTCTCTCTCTCTCTCTCTCTCTCTCTCTCTGTCTCTCTCTCTAGGATATTAGGAGTCTTACAGTTACAAAGGTAGGAGAATGTAATGTGCCCATATACTCTAAGTTAGTGTTTTTGCTGGCTGGGTGGGGGGGCATATGTATTTATTCAGAGTTCATACTAATTTTCAGTGCTTGATTCAAAGTTAATGTATCTCACCGTTAACCTGTAGCTGAATCTCTCTGAAGTAGGAGTAATAAAGTACCGACTTCTCATTCTTCCACACTCCACACAGATAAAGTCCTCCATCATCTTCTCTCACATCACTGATGTTCACACTGAAGACGTTAGAGCTTCTGTCATCAAAGATGGAGAATCTGTCTTTCTGCTCTTTCTGAGCCTCTTTTTCCGTATAAATGATCACTTTAACAATAGTTTGATTATTGAGGTTGATTAACCGCTTGCTGTTTGTCTTCAGCTCCTCTGGATAGCTACATTTGAAGGTGGCCGTCTCTCCCAGATAAGCTTTTATTCTTTTAATTCCCCCACAACAAGAATCTGTGAATCATATAGAGAACCATATGTAAAACTAGATTTCACGAATCAGTTCAGTACTAATGCTTTAAGCCTCAGTATGAGCTACGTCTCATTTTTATATTGTTAGGTTTAAATCAGTTTAAACAGGTTAAAAACTCTCACCATTCTGAACGGTCAGCTTGATGTCCTTATGCTTCCCATTCCCAACTCCAAATCTGTACACGGCAGAATCCTGAGGCTTCAGCTCTCTGATCAACACTGTAAAGTTGCCTGCTGTATTTGAATACATCTTGAATCTCCCGCTAGTAACAGCATTGCTCTGAGTCTGGTCCTTTATTATATTGACGCAGCCACTTTGTTCCATCTTGCACATGTATCTTGTATTGTCTACATCCCACTGTAGATTAGGGAGTAATGTGATGCTTCCTGCTAAATAGCCGAACACTTGACCTGCCAATCAAAAATAGAAATGCAAGGTACTCACTGAAGGTACCCTCTGAACACAGAAACACAGTTCAAAAGAAGTATGTGATAAAGTGTGAAATGCTAATAGAAACAGAAAGCGACGACTAGTGAAACCTCTTAGAACTCTACCAAATTGAAAAGGTTCTAAAACGATATTTGATGGTTTTTCCTTGTCAACTCATAAAGCCACATACATTTTCAGCTGGAGACGGGCAGGCATCTAGCATAAGTCTAGCATACACATGTATGCATTATAATAACAATTCATAATGTTCAATAAACATAGCTATAAAATGTAATTCATTTTTTTGCTAAATATTTGTAACCACGTTTATAATGCCTTATGAATGCATTATAACAAGCTATAAATATGTTTATAGATGCTTATAAACACGTTCATAGAAAGTTTCACCCTCAAAATTGACTTTTTATACACGGAAGCTTCACTATACAGAAGTTCCGTAACACTTTCTATGAATGTCACGTGGTAGAAAAATGATCATTCTACTCTGTTCAAGCAAAAGCTTCGTTATATAACACAGCTTAAGCACCGTTGTCCAACACTGTTGTTTTATACGGCCACATATGGTCATAGCAAGTAGAGCTGGCAAAAGACCCATTTATATGTTTATGCACAGCTAAGCAGTGTCATTATACTTTCTGGAAAACAGGATGCGTCAGCAAAGTATCTACCGAAACTGCGACTTAGCTGTTCTTGGTCTGTTTAAACTTTGTTTAACCTGAATAAGTTGAGCATTTGCATTTACACATTGTTCTGCATGTAACCGCTCCCTTGCTTGAAGAATAAAGACTTTACAGACATGGGTGGTTTTTATTTACAGGGAATAAAGGTTTTTATTTATTGTTTTACACCGGTGGTGATTAATTAAAATGAATTTTCCTGTCATCATGTTTGTAAGCGTTTATAACGTTATAATTAATTAATAAGACATTATAAACATGGTTATAAATCTTTATAAGTATGACGTATGCTGCATTACACTTTATAGCTATGTTTTGTACATTATGAATTGTTAAAATAATGCATTATAAACAGTGTTAATAATATGTTATACTGTCAGTGCCACAGAAGTCAGTTCCAGCTTGGAGAGCGTAAACTAAAAAGACAAATACAAAGTTTATTTATGGGATTTGCGGTATTATTTCTTGCCTTTGGTGCTGTTTGGGCCCTTCAAGGCTTCAGTCTTGAATTTTGAGATGCTCCAAACTGGCCGTCCAGCCTAGAATCACTGCTACACTGAGCTTTTCTTACCCAGCATCTCACTTTAAATGCTACATTACATCACAGCAAATCAAGTACCCATCAGCCCCTCCGCTGAACCCCCTCTGTCATTACACTGAATGTGGAGTGAAGGCCTGGAGAGTGTAAAGTCGAGATAGTGAAATGCTGTCATTGTTATTTGTTCCCTCACTGGTTCTAACGTCAAGGGCTAGAACCCTTCACTCTGTAACACTACATTACAGCAATGCTGGTTTCTGCTGGCGTTCTATTGGATATGCAGTGTTAAGTCAGTGTCAGGCTAACGGTGGTGAACATTAACGGTGTTGAACATTTGACTTTCCCTCATTTGGTGAAACTCTGATGTTGCTCTAGTTTAAACTCTGACGTTTGAAGCCTGTAATGAGCTTTATTGTGTTTTAGTGTTTCAGTAAATCCTTCAGTAAATACGTCAACTTGAAGCCTCGGTCTAAACCCTGGAGGAGGCTTTAGTCCAGTACGCTTCACTTTACTTAGAGTGGACAAATACAACTTATGAGGTCTTATTTGATATGAACGGTACTTATTATTATGACAATTCATAATGTGTACTAAGCATGGTTATAATGTGTAATGCATTTTTATAAACGTTTATAGCCATGGTTATGGTGCCTTTATGAATTCATTATAACATGTTATGAATGTGTTTATAGTTGCTTACAAGCATGACATTCATAAAGTGTTGCCAAAAGTTCTTCTGATCAGTGCCATGTTGCAAAGTAAGGCCATTAGAACCCTCCGGTTCAATTCCTTTAGTGGAAACTAAACCACTGAACTTCTCCCTGAACACATTTGACATGAACACAGGATGAAAGAGGGAGTTATGAATAAGTCTGAGTTCTTACGGAGATGATCATCAGATGTTTCTGCTGCTGGTGCTGCTATTATGGCCCAGTCGGTTGTAGCTGTAGTTGGTTCCATGGTTGTGCTTGGAGTTTCTGGTAGTGCAGTTGTTTTTTCTTTACTGTGTTTAAGCAGCCATGCTGTTGTAACCCGTGCAGAATGTTTCTTTCCTGTATATAGTGAGATTCTTACTTGGTGAAATTAATAATGAGTAAAAATGTCTAGAAATAATCTTATCAGCTTATAACTTCAGCATGAGAAATATTAGATATATTGATTAGATTTAAGGTCATTTTATTTAAAAGTGGTATTACCCCCTACCCTACACCCAATCCAGATGACCGAAATGATCCTAAACTCAGACTTTGTAACTTCTTCTGTTCCCGGTGGTCGAAAGAGGATCTGAAACCTCTGAATCTTATTTTTATTTTGAGTAATATTTGATTTGAAAGTGAAACTGGAGTGTCAGCTCATTCCATCACGTTTATGGCATTTGGCAGACACTCTTATCCAGAGCAAATTACAATTTGATTACTTTTCTTTACACAAGTAGGTGAAGGTAGGGTTAGGAGTCTTGCCCAAGGACTCTTGGCAAAAATACTCAACTGATGCTGTTGTAAGTTTTTTAAGTTATTTTTTTTTTTTAAAGTTTTTAAGTGATTTTTTTTTTTTATTTTACTTGATAAAATTACTAGAAAAAAGTTAAAAATGTCTAGTAATACGTTCATTTAATTTGTTGATATCTTTTTTTGCATGTCAGGAATTTTACAGTTTAATTATGTTAGTGATGGGAGAAAGTTAGGAGTCTTGCCCAACGACTCTTAATGGTATAGAATGCTAGACTAGGCAGGAAAGAGAGATGATGGAAGTGACCTTAAATTCAGAATTTGTAATCTCCTGTGTTCTTTGTGCTGTAAAGAGGATGTAAAATCCACTGAGTCTTGCAGTTTTCATATTGTGTAATATTTGATTTTGACCTTAAATATGAGTGACCGCTCAATGGTCACAAATGTTTGGGGGGGGGGGGGGGTGTCTTAATTCAGACATAATAATTTTCAAAACTTGATTCAAAGGAAAGGCAAATGTTATGAACCTCATCACTGACCAGCAGATGAATGTCAACCAGTATTACAGTTTACAATAACCTTATATTATCTACAAATATATAATAATGTAGTAACAGCTATTTGGAACCTTAAAGTGGAGCCTAAACCATTGAATTCCTGCCTGAACACATTTACTGTGAACATGGAATGAAAGAGGGAGATATGAGTAGTGACTGAATTCTTACTGAGATGCTCACCAGTTGTTTCTGCCACTGGTGCTGTTGACGTGGTCCAGTAGGTTGAAGCTGTAGTTGGTTCCGTAGTTGTGCTTGGAGTTTCTGGTAGCACTGTTGATTTTTCTATTGAGCGTTAAAAAGATAGAATCACAATGTGAAGCATCAGCCTTTACGATGAAGAGGTTCATCTAAAAACAGACTTGATCTACTGAAAGTTCTGCCCCGTCCCTGAGTGACTAGGTGTTGTGTGCTGCTGTGGTTTCTCTCTGTCTGTCTCTCTCTCTCTCTCTCTCTCTCTCTCTCTCTCTCTCTCTCTCTCTCTCTCTCTCTCTCTCTCTCTCTCTCTCTCTCTCTCTCTCTCTCTCTCTCTCTCTCTCTCTCTCTCTCTCTCTCTCTGTCTCTCTCTCTAGGATATTAGGAGTCTTACAGTTACAAAGGTAGGAGAATGTAATGTGCCCATATACTCTAAGTTAGTGTTTTTGCTGGCTGGGTGGGGGGGCATATGTATTTATTCATAGTTCATACTAATTTTCAATGCTTGATTCAAAGTTAATGTATCTCACCGTTAACCTGTAGCTGAATCTCTCTGAAGTAGGAGTAATAACGCACCGACTTCTCATTCTTCCACACTCCACACAGATAAAGTCCTCCATCATCTTCTCTCACATCACTGATGTTCACACTGAAGACGTTAGAGCTTCTGTCATCAAAGATGGAGAATCTGTCTTTCTGCTCTTTCTGAGCCTCTTTTTCCGTATAAATGATCACTTTAACAATAGTTTGATTATTGAGGTTGATTAACCGCTTGCTGTTTGTCTTCAGCTCATCTGGATAGCTACATTTGAAGGTGGCCGTCTCTCCCAGATAAGCTTTTATTCTTTTAATTCCCCCACAACAAGAATCTGTGAATCATATAGAGAACCATATGTAAAACTAGATTTCACGAATCAGTTCAGTACTAATGCTTTAAACCTCAGTATGAGCTACGTCTCATTTTTATATTGTTAGGTTTAAATCAGTTTAAACAGGTTAAAAACTCTCACCATTCTGAACAGTCAGCTTGATGTCCTTATGCTTCCCATTCCCAACTCCAAATCTGTACACGGCAGAGTCCTGAGGCTTCAGCTCTCTGATCAACACTGTAAAGTTGCCTGCTGTATTTGAATACATCTTGAATCTCCCGCTAGTAACAGCATTGCTCTGAGTCTGGTCCTTTATTATATTGACGCAGCCACTTTGTTCCATCTTGCACATGTATCTTGTATTGTCTACATCCCACTGTAGATTAGGGAGTAAAGTGATGCTTCCTGCTAAATAGCCAAACACTTGACCTGCCAATCAAAAAGGGAAATGCAAGGTACTCACTGAAGGTACCCTCTGAACATAGAAACACAGTTCAAAAGAAGTATGTGATAAAGTGTGAAATGCTAATAGAAACAGAAAGCGACGACTAGTGAAATCTCTTAAAACTCTACCAAATTGAAAAGGTTCTAAAACGATATTTGATGGTTTTTCCTTGTCAACTCATAAAGCCACATACATTTTCAGCTGGAGACGGGCAGGCATCTAGCATCAGTCTAGCATACACATGTATGCATTATAATAACAATTCATAATGTTCAATAAACATAGCTATAAAATGTAATTCATTTTTTTGCTAAATATTTGTAACCACGTTTATAATGCCTTATGAATGCATTATAACAAGCTATAAATATGTTTATAGATGCTTATAAACACGTTCATAGAAAGTTTCACCCTCAAAATTGACTTTTTATACACGGAAGCTTCACTATACAGAAGTTCCGTAACACTTTCTATGAATGTCACGTGGTAGAAAAATGATCATTCTACTCTGTTCAAGCAAAAGCTTCGTTATATAACACAGCTTAAGCACCGTTGTCCAACACTGTTGTTTTATACGGCCACATATGGTCATAGCAAGTAGAGCTGGCAAAAGACCCATTTATATGTTTATGCACAGCTAAGCAGTGTCATTATACTTTCTGGAAAACAGGATGCGTCAGCAAAGTATCTACCGAAACTGCGACTTAGCTGTTCTTGGTCTGTTTAAACTTTGTTTAACCTGAATAAGTTGAGCATTTGCATTTACACATTGTTCTGCATGTAACCGCTCCCTTGCTTGAAGAATAAAGACTTTACAGACATGGGTGGTTTTTATTTACAGGGAATAAAGGTTTTTATTTATTGTTTTACACCGGTGGTGATTAATTAAAATGAATTTTCCTGTCATCATGTTTGTAAGCGTTTATAACGTTATAATTAATTAATAAGACATTATAAACATGGTTATAAATCTTTATAAGTATGACGTATGCTGCATTACACTTTATAGCTATGTTTTGTACATTATGAATTGTTAAAATAATGCATTATAAACAGTGTTAATAATATGTTATACTGTCAGTGCCAAAGAAGTCAGTTCCAGCTTGGAGAGCGTAAACTAAAAAGACAAATACAAAGTTTATTTATGGGATTTGCGGTATTATTTCTTGCCTTTGGTGCTGTTTGGGCCCTTCAAGGCTTCAGTCTTGAATTTTGAGATGCTCCAAACTGGCCGTCCAGCCTAGAATCACTGCTACACTGAGCTTTTCTTACCCAGCATCTCACTTTAAATGCTACATTACATCACAGCAAATCAAGTACCCATCAGCCCCTCCGCTGAACCCCCTCTGTCATTACACTGAATGTGGAGTGAAGGCCTGGAGAGTGTAAAGTCGAGATAGTGAAATGCTGTCATTGTTATTTGTTCCCTCACTGGTTCTAACGTCAAGGGCTAGAACCCTTCACTCTGTAACACTACATTACAGCAATGCTGGTTTCTGCTGGCGTTCTATTGGATATGCAGTGTTAAGTCAGTGTCAGGCTAACGGGGGTGAACATTAACGGTGTTGAACATTTGACTTTCCCTCATTTGGTGAAACTCTGATGTTGCTCTAGTTTAAACTCTGACGTTTGAAGCCTGTAATGAGCTTTATTGTGTTTTAGTGTTTCAGTAAATCCTTCAGTAAATACGTCAACTTGAAGCCTCGGTCTAAACCCTGGAGGAGGCTTTAGTCCAGTACGCTTCACTTTACTTAGAGTGGACAAATACAACTTATGAGGTCTTATTTGATATGAACGGTACTTATTATTATGACAATTCATAATGTGTACTAAGCATGGTTATAATGTGTAATGCATTTTTATAAACGTTTATAGCCATGGTTATGGTGCCTTTATGAATTCATTATAACATGTTATGAATGTGTTTATAGTTGCTTACAAGCATGACATTCATAAAGTGTTGCCAAAAGTTCTTCTGATCAGTGCCATGTTGCAAAGTAAGGCCATTAGAACCCTCCGGTTCAATTCCTTTAGTGGAAACTAAACCACTGAACTTCTCCCTGAACACATTTGACATGAACACAGGATGAAAGAGGGAGTTATGAATAAGTCTGAGTTCTTACGGAGATGATCATCAGATGTTTCTGCTGCTGGTGCTGCTATTATGGCCCAGTCGGTTGTAGCTGTAGTTGGTTCCATGGTTGTGCTTGGAGTTTCTGGTAGTGCAGTTGTTTTTTCTTTACTGTGTTTAAGCAGCCATGCTGTTGTAACCCATGCAGAATGTTTCTTTCCTGTATATAGTGAGATTCTTACTTGGGGAGAAATTGGGGGTTAAGTGTCTTGCTCAAGGACACCTCAATCATGGACTGTCGGCACTGGGGATTGAACCATTCGGTCGCAGGGCCAGTTCCCTAACCTCCTGCCCACTACTGCCTCCTAACTTACAGAGCGTTTCTTTAAAATCTAGTAATTTTACTTGATAAAATTAATAGAAAAAAGTTAAAAACGTCTAGTAATTAGTTAAGATCATTTAATTTGTTGATATCTTTTTTTGCATGTAAGGAATTTTACAGTTTAATTATGTTGTTAGAGATGGGAGAAAGTTAGGAGTCTTGCCCAACGACTCTTATTGGCATAGAATGCTAGACTAGGCAGGAAAGAGAGATGACTGAAGTGACCTTAAATTCAGAATTTGTAATCTCCTGTGTTCTTTGTGCTGTAAAGAGGATGTAAAATCCACTGAGTCTTGCCGTTTTCATATTGTGTAATATTTGATTATGACCTTAAATATGAGTGACCGCTCAATGGTCACAAATGTTTGGGGGGGAAATGTCTTAATTCAGACATAATCTTCTTCTTCTTCTTTTGGCTGCTCCCTTTAGGGGTCGCCACAGCGGATCATCTGCCTCCATCTTGCCCTATCCATTGCCTCCTCTACTTTCACACCAACCATCTCCATGTCCACCTTAACTACATCCATAAATCTTCTCTGGTTCTACCTCTTCTCCTTCTACCCGGCAGCTCCATCTCCAACATTCTTTGCCGAATATATCCACTATTCCTCCTCAACACATGTCCAAACCATCTCAACCTGGCCTCTCTGACTTTATCTCCAAACTGCTCCACCTTCACTGTCCTTCTGATCTGCTCATTTCTAATCTTGTCCAGCCTTGTCACTCCCAACGAAAATCTCAGCATCTTCATCTCTGCCACCTCCAGCTCAGCCTCAACCTTCCCTTTCACTCTTGCTGGTATCCTTCTGTCACACATCAGCCCTGACATCCATCTCCAAACACTCCATCCTGCCTGCACCCTCTTCTTAACCTCTTTTCTGCACTGTCCATTGCTCTGGATGGTTGATCCAAGATATTTGAAGTCATCCACCTTTACGACCTCTACTCCTTGCATCTTCACCTTTCCACCTGCCTCCCTCTCATTCACACACATGTATTCTGTCTTATCTCTACTGACCTTCATTCCTCTCCTCTCCTCTCCAGTGCAAACCTCCACCACTCCAGATTCTCTTCCACCTGCTCTCTACTCTGACCACAGATTATAATGTCATCTGCAAACATCATGGTCCATGGAGCCTCTTGCCTGACCTCATCTGTCAACCTGTCCATCACCATTGCAAACAAGAAGGGGCTCAAAGCTGATCCCTGATGTAACCCTACCTTCACCTTGAAACCATTTGTCACTCCAACTGCACACCTCCCCACTGTCTCACTATCCTCATACATGTCCTGCACCACCCTAACATACCTTTCAGCTACACCTGACTTCCTCATACAGTACAACAGTTCCTCTCTTGGCACCCTATCATATGCCTTCTCTAGATCCACAAAGACACAATGCAGCTCCTTCTGACCTTCTCTGTACTTCTCTACCAACACTCTCAATGCAAAAATTGCATCTGTGGTACTCTTTCTGGGCATGAAACCAAACTGCTGCTCACTGATCTGAACCTCTCGCCTTAGCCTTGCTTCAACAACTCTTTCCCATACCTTCATGGTGTGGCTCATCAACTTCATACCTCTGTAGTTACTGCAGCTCTGCACATCACCCTTGTTCTTAAAAATGGGGACCAGTACACTGCTTCTCCACTCATCAGGCATCCTCTCACTCTCCAGGATTCTGTTAAACGACCTGGTTAAAAAGTCCACTGCCTTCTCTCCTCAACATCTCCATACCTCCACAGGTATGTCATCTGGACCAACTGCCTTTCCATTCTTCATCCTTTTTAAAGCTGCCCTCACTTCCACCTCACTAATTCTCTGCACTTCCTGATCCACTATCTCTCCCCCCGTTGTCCTCCTCTCTCTCTCGTTTTCCTCATTCATTAGTTCTTCAAAGTACTCGTTCCATCTACTCATCACTCTCTGTTCACTCACTAGTACATTTCCCTATCTATCCTTTATCACCCTAACCTGCTGTACATCATTTCCAGCTCTATCTCTCTGTTTAGCCAAACGATACAAGTCCTTTACTCCTTCTTTACTGTCCAGCCTCTCATACAGCTCATCATAGGCCTGAGCCTTTGCCTTTGCCACCATTCTTTTTGCTATGTGGCTAGCCTCACAGTACTCCTGCCTACTTCCTTCATCTCTCTGGTTATCCCACTTTTTCTTAGCTGCCTTCTTCTGAATACTCTTCTGGACTTCCTCATTCCACCACCAACTTTCCTTTTCTTCTTTCCTCTGACCAGACGAAACACCCAACAGATTCTTGCCAGTTTCTCTCACCACCTTAGCTGTAGTTTCCCAGTCCTCAGGTAGCTCCTCACTGCCCCCAAGGGCCTGTTGCAATTTTTCCCTGAACTGCCTGCAACCATCCTCCTCCTTCAGCTTCCACCATCTAATCTTTGGCTCTGTCTTCACTCTCTTCCTCTTGTTTGTTTCTAATCTCATACTACAGACAACCACGCTATGCTGCCTTGCTACACTTTCCCGTGGCACCACTTTACAATCTCCAATCTCCTTTAGGTGGCATCTCCTGCTAAGGATATAATCTACCTGTTTGCACTCCCTCCACTCTTGTATGTCACCCTGTGTTCTTCCCTCTTCTGAAAATACGTGTTCACCACAGCCATTTCCATTCTCTTTGCAAAATCTACAACCATCTGACCTTCCGCATTTCACACCATACATACCCAGCACCTCTTCATCCCCTCTGTTCCCTTCACCAACATGTCCATTGAAGTCTGCACCAATCACCAATCTCTCCTCCCTAGGGACACCATCTACCACTTCATCCATCATACGCCAAAATTTCTCTTTCTCCTCTAACTGACAACCAAACTGTGGTGCAAATGAACTGACCACATTCAAAAGTACACCATCAACCTCCAACTTCAGGCTCATGATCCTGTATGACACACTCTTTACATCCAGAACACTTTTCCCAAGCTGTTCCTTTAGGATTATCCTTACTCCATTTCTCTTCCTCTCTGCACCATGATAGAACAGTTTGAATCCACCTCCAATGTTCCTGGCCTTGCTTCCTTTCCATCTGGTCTCCTGAATACACAGAATATCTACCTTCCTTCTCTCCATCATGTCTGCAAGCTCTCTGCCTTTACCAGTCATTGTCCCTATGTTCAGAGTCCCTACTCTAACCTCCTCACTCCTGCGTTTCCTTCTCTCTCGCTGCCTTCTAACCCGCCTTCCTCCTCTCCTCTTTGATGGTCTTCGACATCCAGTAGTCCAATTTCCACCGGCACCCTCCTGGTCAACAGCACCGGAGGCGGTCGTTGTTAACCCGGGCCTCGACCGATCCGGTAAGGTAATAATATTTGTGATCCGCATGATAGTTTTGGCCCTTCCTGGATCGGGGCCTTGTCGTGGCGGAAGGGCTTGTGTAGTCTAGGGTTCTTCAGAGCTAAGTTGTCGGGAGCAATATGCTCCTGGTAGGGTCTCCCAGGGCGAACAGGTCTGGAGTGAAGACCCAGACTAACACGATCCAAAGTTCTCCATGCACATTGGGCACAAGAAATCGTGTACCCTGCCCGGGAAAGGGTCACCGGGACCTACCCCTGGAGCCAGGCCTGGGGGTAGTGTTCCACGGTGAGCGCCTGGTGGCCGGACAGCCCACGTAATCTGGCCGGGCTCAGCCCGAAGAGGCAACGTGGGGAGGCCATGTAGGCCCACCACCCGCAAGGTCCAGCATGGGGGAGCGGTGCAGTGCCATATTGGCAGTGGGAGTTTGCGTGGAGGCCCTAGTTGGCCTAGGCCCCGGCAGCAGAAACTAGCTCTTGGTACATGGAATATAACCTCACTGGGGGGGAAGGAGCCGGAACTTGTGCAGGAGGTTGAGAGGTACCAACTAGATATAGTTGGGCTCACCTCCACCCACAGTGTCGGCTCTGGAACCAAACTCCTGGATAGGGGTTGGTCTCTCTCCTACTCAGGGGTTGCACAGGGTGAGAGGCGCTGGGCGGGTGTAGGGATACTCACAAGTCCCCGGCTGGTGACCAGGCAGTTGGAGTTTGTCCCAGTGGACGAGAGGGTCGCCTCAATGCGAATTAAAATCGCAGAGAGGAAAACTTTGACTGTTGTCTGTGCGTATGCACCAAACAACAGGTCAGAGTATTCGGCCTTCCTGGAGCGAGTGGGCGGGGTTCTGGAAAGGGTCCCGCCTACAGACTCCACATAGTCCTACTGGGAGACTTCAATGCTCACGTTGGCAATGACTGGGAGACCTGGGGAGGCGTGATTGGGAAGAACGGCCTGCCCGATCTAAACCCGAATGGTGAATTGTTATTGGACTTCTGTGCCAGGCATGGATTGTCCATAACGAACACAAGGATGTTCATAAGTGTACATGGTACCAGAGCTCCTTGGGTCAAAGGTCAATGATCGACTTTGTTGTCGTTTCATCTGACTTGGGACCATATGTTCTGGACACTAGGGTGAAGAGAGGTGCTGAGCTGTCAACTGATCACCATCTGGTGGTAAGTTGGATCAGATGGCAGGGAAGACTGATGGTCAGACCCGGTAGGCCCAAGCGAATAGTGAGGGTGTGCTGGGAACGACTTTCAGAGGCCCCTGTTCAGAATGATTTCAACTCCCACCTCCGGGAGAGCTTTTCTCATGTCCCGGAGGAGGTAGGGGACATGGAGTCTGAATGGACCCTGTTCAAAACCTCCATTGTGGAAGCTGCCAGGCATAGCTGTGGCCAAAAGCTTGTGGGTGCCTGTCGGGGCGGTAACCCAAGAACCTCCTGGTGGACACCGGTGGTGAGGGAGGCCGTCAAGCTGAAGAAAGAGGCCTTTAGGGACTGGTTGGCCCGAAGGACTCCCGATTCAGCAGATAGCACTTTGAGGAACTTCTTAATCCGGGAGACGTGCCTCCCTCACGGGAGTCAGGGCCAGAGGCTTCTGGGGTGTCAAGTTCCATTTCTCTGGTGGAGGTCACTGAGGTAGTTGGTAAGCTCCTCAGTGGTAAGGCACCGGGGGTGGATGAGATTCGTCCAGAAATGCTTAAGGCTCTGGATATTGTGGGGCTGTCATGGCTAACACGCCTTTGCAATATTGCATGGATCTCGGGAACAGTACCCTTGGACTGGCAGACTGGGGTGGTGGTCCCTATTTTTTAAAAGGGGGACCGGAGGGTGTGTGCCAATTATCGGGGTATCACACTGCTCAGCCTTCCTGGGAAAGTCTATGCAAAGGTGCTGGAAAGGAGACTCCGACCGATAGTTGAACCTCAGATTGAGGAGGAACAATGTGGATTCCGACCCGGTCGTGGAACAATGGATCAGCTTTTCACCCTCTCACAGTTTGTTGAGGGGGAATGCGAGTTTGCCAACCCAGTCTACATGTGTTTTGTGGACTTGGAGAAGGCTTATGACCGTGTTCCTCGAGATATCTTGTGGGAGGTCCTCCGGGAGTATGGGGTGCCGGGGCTACTACTCCGGGCTATCCAATCTCTGTACTACCGGAGTGAGAGCTGTGTCCGTATACTCGGCATTAAGTCAGACTCCTTCAGGGTTAGCGTTGGACTTCGCAAGGGTTGTGCTCTGTCTCCACTCTTGTTCATGATATTCATGGACAGAGTGTCAGGGCGTAGCATGGGTCAGGAGGGCATTATGTGTGGAGGCCGGAGGGTGGCGTCTCTGCTATTTGCAGATGATGTTGTTCTTTTGGCTGAATCACATGGATGCCTCCAACGTTCGCTGGAGCGGTTTGCAGCTGAGTGTGAAGCGGTTGGTATGCGGATCAGCACCTCCAAGACACTGAGTCCATGGTCTTGGCCCTGAAAAAGGATGGCATGCCCACTCCAGGTAAGGTGAAAGGACCTGCCCCAGGTGGAGGAGTTTAAGTATCTTGGGGTCTTGTTCACGAGTGATGGGAAGAGGCTACACGCTCTGCGATAGAGTGAGGAGCTCGGTCATCCGGAAGGAGCTCAGAGTAGAGCCACTACTCCTCCGCATTGAGAGGAGCCAGCTGAGGTGGTTCGGGCATCTGATCCGGATGCCCCCTGGACGCCTCCCGGTGGGGGTGTTCCAGGCACGGCCTACCGGGACAAGACCCCGGGGTCGCCCTAGGACCCGCTGGAGGGATTATGTCTCCAAGTTGGCCTGGGAGCGGCTTGGGGTCCCCGGGAATGAGCTGGAGGAAGTTGCGGGGGACAGGGTCATCTGGGATTCTCTGATCTCCCAACTGCTACCGCGACCCTATTTGGACTAGCGGGCAACGACGATGATGATGATAGTTTTGGCACAAGTTTTACACCAGATGCCCTTCCTCCGGATGCCCTTCCTTTTACACCAGACGCAACCCTCACCATTTATCCGGGCTTGGGACCGGCACCAGAAGTACACAAAGTACACCCCTAATGGCTGGTTCATTCAGACATAATAATTTTCAAAACTTGATTCAAAGGACACCCAGCTGGCCTGGGAGCGCCTCGGAATCCCCCTTGGAGAGCTAGTGGAAGTGGCTTGGGAAAGGGAGGTCTGGGCCTCATTGCTTAGGATGCTGCCCCCGCGACCCAAACCCCGGAGAAGCGGAAGATAATGGATGGATGGATGGATGGATGGATGATTCAAAGGAAAAGCAAATGTTATGAACCTCATCACTGACCAGCAGATGAATGTCAACCAGTATTACAGTTTACAATAACCTTATATTAACTACAAATATATAATAATGTATTAACAGCTATTTGGAACCTTAAAGTGGAGCCTAAACCATTGAATTCCTGCCTGAACACATTTACTGTGAACATGGAATGAAAGAGGGAGATATGAGTAGTGACTGAATTCTTACTGAGATGCTCACCAGTTGTTTCTGCCACTGGTGCTGTTGACGTGGTCCAGTAGGTTGAAGCTGTAGTTGGTTCCGTAGTTGTGCTTGGAGTTTCTGGTAGCACTGTTGATTTTTCTATTGAGCGTTAAAAAGATAGAATCACAATGTGAAGCATCAGCCTTTACGATGTAGAGGTTCATCTAAAAACAGACTTGATCTACTGAAAGTTCTGCCCCGTCCCTGAGTGACTAGGTGTTGTGTGCTGCTGTGGTTTCTCTCTGTCTCTCTCTCTCTCTGTCTCTCTCTCTCTGTCTCTCTCTCTCCCTCTCTCTCTGTATCTCTCTGTATCTCTCTCCCTCTCTCTCTCCGTATCTCTCTCCCTCCCTCTCTCTCTCTCTCTCTCTCTCTCTCTCTCTCTCTCTCTCTCTCTGTCTCTCTCTCTAGGATATTAGGAGTCTTACAGTTACAAAGGTAGGAGAATGTAATGTGCCCATATACTCTAAGTTAGTGTTTTTGCTGGCTGGGTGGGGGGGCATATGTATTTATTCAGAGTTCATACTAATTTTCAATGCTTGATTCAAAGTTAATGTATCTCACCGTTAACCTGTAGCTGAATCTCTCTGAAGTAGGAGTAATAACGCACCGACTTCTCATTCTTCCACACCCACACTCCACACAGATAAAGTCCTCCATCATCTTCTGTCACATCACTGATGTTCACACTGAAGACGTTAGAGCTTCTGTCATCAAAGATGGAGAATCTGCCATTCTGCTCTTTCTGAGCCTCTTTTCCAGTGTAAATGATCTCTTTAACAATAGTTTGATTATTGAGGTTGATTAAGTACTTGTAGTTTGTCTTGAGCTCCTCTGGATAGCTACATTTGAAGGTGGCCGTCTCTCCCAGATAAGCTTTCATTTTTCCAATTCCCCCACAACAAGAATCTGTCAGTTATATAAACAAACAAGCTACAGTTCATGAATCAGTTCAGTACTAGCCCTTTAAACCTCAGTATGCTTTAGAGCAAAGACTCCTTTTTATATTGTTAGGTTTAAATCAGCTTAAACAGGTTAAAAACTCTCACCATTCTGAACGGTCAGCTCAATGTCCTTATGCTTCCCATTCCCAACTCCAAATCTGTACACGGCAGAGTCCTGAGGCTTCAGCTCTCTGATCAACACTGTAAAGTTGCCTGCTGTATTTGAATACATCTTGAATCTCCCGCTAGTAACAGACTTGCTCTGAGTCTGGTCCTTTATTATATTGACGCAGCCACTTTGTTCCATCTTGCACATGTATCTTGTATTGTTTACATCCCACTGTAGAGTAGGGAATAAAATGACACTTCCTCCTGAATAGGCAAACACTTGACCTGCCAATCAAAAAGGGAAATGCAAGGTACTCACTGAAGGTACCCTCTGAACATAGAAACACAGTTCAAAAGAAGTATGTGATAAAGTGTGAAATGCTAATAGAAACAGAAAGCGACGACTAGTGAAATCTCTTAAAACTCTACCAAATTGAAAAGGTTCTAAAACGATATTTGATGGTTTTTCCTTGTCAACTCATAAAGCCACATACATTTTCAGCTGGAGACGGGCAGGCATCTAGCATCAGTCTAGCATACACATGTATGCATTATAATAACAATTCATAATGTTCAATAAAATAGCTATAAAATGTAATTCATTTTTTGCTAAATATTTGTAACCACGTTTATAATGCCTTATGAATGCATTATAACAAGCTATAAATATGTTTATAGATGCTTACAAACACATTCATAGAAGGTTTCACCCTCAAAATTGACTTTTTATACACGGAAGCTTCACTATACAGAAGTTCCGTAACACTTTCTATGAATGTCACGTGGTAGAAAAATGATCGTTCTACTCTGTTCAAGCAAAAGCTTCGTTATATAACACAGCTTAAGCACCGTTGTCCAACACTGTTGTTTTATACGGCCACATATGGTCATAGCAAGTAGAGCTGGCAAAAGACCCATTTATATGTTTATGCACAGCTAAGCAGTGTCATTATACTTTCCGGAAAACAGGATGCGTCAGCAAAGTATCTACCGAAACTGCGACTTAGCTGTTCTTGGTCTGTTTAAACTTTGTTTAACCTGAATAAGTTGAGCATTTGCATTTACACATTGTTCTGCATGTAACCGCTCCCTTGCTTGAAGAATAAAGACTTTACAGACATGGGTGGTTTTTATTTAAAGGGAATAAAGGTTTTTATTTATTGTTTTACACTGGTGGTGATTAATTAAAATGAATTTTCCTGTCATCACGTTTGTAAGCGTTTATAACATGTTATAATTCATTAATAAGGCATTATAAACATGGTTATAAATCTTTATAAGTATGACGTATGCTGCATTACACTTTATAGCTATGTTTTGTACTTTATGAATTGTTAAAATAATGCATTATAAACAGTGTTAATAATATGTTATACTGTCAGTGCCAAAGAAGTCAGTTCCAGCTTGGAGAGCGTAAACTAAAAAGACAAAGACAAAGTTTATTTATGGGATTTGCGGTATTATTTCTTGTCTTTGGTGCTGTTTGGGCCCTTCAGGGCTTCAGTCTTGAATTTTGAGATGCTCCAAACTGGCCGTCCAGCCTAGAATCACTGCTACACTGAGCTTTTCTTACCCAGCATCTCACTTTAAATGCTACATTACATCACAGCAAATCAAGTACCCATCAGCCCCTCCGCTGAACCCCCTCTGTCATTACACTGAATGTGGAGTGAAGGCCTGGAGAGTGTAAAGTCGAGATAGTGAAATGCTGTCATTGTTATTTGTTCCCTCACTGGTTCTAACGTCAAGGGCTAGAACCCTTCACTCTGTAACACTACATTACAGCAATGCTGGTTTCTGCTGGCGTTCTATTGGATATGCAGTGTTAAGTCAGTGTCAGGCTAACGGTGGTGAACATTAACGGTGGTGCACATTAACGGTGGTGAACATTCACAGTGGTGAACATTAACGGTGGTGAACATTAACGGTGGTGAACATTCACAGTGGTGAACATTAACGGTGGTGAACATTCACAGTGGTGAACATTAACAGTGGTGAACATTGACTTTCCCACATTGGGTGAAACTCTGATGTTGCTCTAGTTTAAACTCTGACATTTGAAGCCTGTAATGAGCTTTATTGTGTTTTAGTGTTTCAGTAAATCCTTCAGTAAATACTTCAACTTGGAGCCTCAGTCTAAACTCTTTAAACTGGCTTTAGTCCAGTACGCTTCACTTTACTTAGAGTGGACAAATACGACTTATGAGGTCTTATTTGATATGAACGGTACTTATAATGCATTATTATGACAATTCATAATGTGTAATAAGCATGGTTATAATGTGTAATGCATTTTTATAAAAGTTTAAAAGATATAATGAACTTTTACAATATACAGGTCAATATAAAAAAACAGGCTTGATCTACTGAAAGTTGTGCTTTTATTGTGTGCTGCTGTGGTTTAGGTGAAGTTTTTTTTTTATTGTCTGTTTGTTTATTTTTGCGCCTCTCTTTCTCTCCATCTCTTTTTTTGTGTCTCTCTTCCCCCCTAGAAGGAAATGTTGTGCTTATCCAGAGCAATAATGAAGTATCTTGCACCGTTGCCCATTGGGGTCATCAAATTTAATTAATAATTGTACAAGCACATCAGCTTTTTTTGTTAAATGTTACTCTTACTGGCTGACATCAAACTTGGAAAACAGAGAACACAAGTTTACCTGAGTGCTCTTCCTGCAATTCCCTCTCAAGGTGTTTTTATTTTGTTTTTGTGACCAGATGGATAGAGCCACTTCACTTTCCCATGGAACGTGCAAACAACAAGCAGGTTTGACATGAAGGAGGGGACCTTGTGTATGTTGTGGAGCCCTATAGGTATATAGGGCCGGCGGACTCTGGGTATCCGAGTAGAGCCTGAGCCCTGAATCGCATTGCTGGCCTTAAGGAAACCGGACATCCGGACATGGCCAGCGACACGTGGGCATCAAGCTTAAAACATCAGTGTTGAGCAGTAAATTCGACAGGTTGACACGTCTGTACAACCCATTCCTCATAATGTGGCAGGGATTTTCAACAGGAGACAGGTCAGTCTACGCCTGAACTCTTTCATTAAGCAGCCATGCTGTTGTAACCCGTGCAGAATGTTTCTTTCCTGTATATAGTGAGATTCTTACTTGGTGAAATTAATAATGAGTAAAAATGTCTAGAAATAATCTTATCAGCTTACAACGTCAGCATGAGAAATATTAGATATATTGATTAGATTTTAGGTCATTTTATTTATAATATAGTTTATTTACACTTTAGGCATTTTACAGGTGGTTATAGTTACAGAGGTAGGAGGATGTCACATTGGGATTTTACCCAAAGAGTCTTATTAAGAGGGGATTCATATTTCAGCATGCTTTGTAGAGGGCAGTGGTATTACCCCCTACCCTACACACAATCCAGATGACCGAAATGATCCTAAACTCAGACTTTGTAACTTCTTCTGTTCCTGGTGGTCGAAAGAGGATCTGAAACCTCTGAATCTTATTTTTATTTTGAGTAATATTTGATTTGAAAGTGAAACTGGAGTGTCAGCTCATTCCATCAAGTTTATGGCATTTGGCAGACACTCTTATCCAGAGCAAATTACAATTTGATTACTTTTCTTTACACAAGTAGGTGAAGGTAGGGTTAGGAGTCTTAAACCATTGAATTCCTGCCTGAACACCTTTACCGAGAACATGGAATGAAAGAGGGAGATATGAGTAGTGACTGAATTCTTACTGAGATGCTCACCAGTTGTTTCTGCCACTGGTGCTGTTGACGTGGTCCAGTAGGTTGAAGCTGTAGTTGGTTCCGTAGTTGTGCTTGGAGTTTCTGGTAGCACTGTTGATTTTTCTATTGAGCGTTAAAAAGATAGAATCACAATGTGAAGCATCAGCCTTTACGATGAACAGGTTCATCTAAAAACAGACTTGATCTACTGAAAGTTCTGCCCCGTCCCTGAGTGACTAGGTGTTGTGTGCTGCTGTGGTTTCTCTCTCTCTGTCTCTCTCTCTGTCTCTCTCTCTCTCTCTCTCTCTCTCTCTTTCTCTCTGTCTCTCTTTCTCTCTGTCTCTCTCTCTCTGTCTCTTGCTCTCTCTCTCTCTGTCTCTCTCATTGTCTGTCTCTGTCTCTCTCTGTCTCTCTCTCTGTCTCTCTCTGTCTCTCTGTCTGTCTCTCTGTCTCTCTCTCTCTCTGTCCCTCTCTCTGTCTCTCTCTCTCTCTCTCTCTCTCTCTCTTTCTCTCTGTCTCTCTCTCTAGGATATTAGGAGTCTTACAGTTACAAAGGTAGGAGAATGTAATGTGCCCATATACTCTAAGTTAGTGTTTTTGCTGGCTGGGTGGGGGGGCATATGTGTTTATTCAGAGTTCCTACTAATTTTCAATGCTTGATTCAAAGTTAATGTATCTCACCGTTAACCTGTAGCTGAATCTCTCTGAAGTAGGAGTAATAACGCACCGACTTCTCATTCTTCCACACCCACACTCCACACAGATAAAGTCCTCCATCATCTTCTGTCACATCACTGATGTTCACACTGAAGACGTTAGAGCTTCTGTCATCAAAGATGGAGAATCTGCCATTCTGCTCTTTCTGAGCCTCTTTTCCAGTGTAAATGATCGGGCTAACATTGTTCCGGTTATCGAGGTTGATTAACCGCTTGTTCTTTGTCTTGAGCTCCTCTGGATAGCTACATTTGAAGGTGGCTGTCTCTCCCAGATAAGCTTTCATTTTTCCAATTCCCCCACAACAAGAATCTGTGAATCATATAGACAACCATACGTAAAACTAGATTTCACAAATCAGTTCAGTACTAGCCCTTTAAACCTCAGTATGCTTTAGAGCTAAGACTCCTTTTTTATTGTTAGGTTTGAATCAGTTTAAACAGGTTAAAAACTCTCACCATTCTGAACGGTCAGCTCAATGTCCTTATGCTTCCCATTCCCAACTCCAAATCTGTACACGGCAGAGTCCTGAGGCTTCAGCTCTCTGATCAACACTGTAAAGTTGCCTGCTGTATTTGAATACATCTTGAATCTCCCGCTAGTAACAGCATTGCTCTGAGTCTGGTCCTTTATTATATTGACACAGCCACTTTGTTCCATCTTGCACATATATCTTGTATTGTTTACATCCCACTGTAGATTAGGGAGTAATGTGATGCTTCCTGCTAAATAGCCGAACACTTGACCTGCCAATCAAAAATAGAAATGCAAGGTACTCACTGAAGGTACCCTCTGAACACAGAAACACAGTTCAAAAGAAGTATGTGATAAAGTGTGAAATGCTAATAGAAACAGAAAGTGACGACTAGTGAAATCTCTTAGAACTCTACCAAACTGAAAAGGTTCTAAAATGATATTTGATGGTTTTTCCTTGTCAACTCATAAAGCCACATACATTTTCAGCTGGAGACAGGCAGGCATCTAGAATCAGTCTAGCATCTGAATTGTTTCAAATTGAAGAAAATATAAAAATTATATTTAATGTTTTTCATTATCCATGTCTAGTTTGCCCAGAGAGTCTTATTGGTGTGGTGTGGTGTGTTTGCCGTGCAGGAGAACTGAACGACACCCCTACACCAAACGTAGATGACCAAAGTGACCCTAAACTCGGACTCTGTAAAATCCTGTGTTCTCTATGGTCTAAAGAGGATGTGAAATCCACTGAATCCTACATTTTCATTTTGGGTAATATTGATTTTAGCCTTGAGCACAAATGTGAGCTCACTGTTTATAGAAAATAAAAAAGAATACTAAAACTGTCAGGATATGTAGTTCATCTTAATTTTCAAAACTTGAAACAGTAGATTTGAACAAATGTGAAGTTAATGTATCTCACCAGTCACTTGGAGCTGAATCTCTCTGAAGTAGGAATAATAACCCACTGATGTCTCTTTCTTCCACACTCCACACAGATAAACTCCTCCATCATCTTCTGTCACATCGCTGATGTTCACACTGAAGAATTTAGATCTTCTGTCATCAAAGATGGAGAATCTGTCTTTCTGCTCTTTCTGAGCCTCTTTTCCAGTGTAAATGATTGTGTTTTGATTATTGAGGTTGGTTAAGTACTTGTTGTTTGTCTTGAACTCATCTGGATAGCTACATTTGAAGGTGGCCGTCTCTCCCAGATAAGCTTTTATTCTTTTAATTCCCTCACAACAAGAATCTGTCAATCATATAGAGAACCATACGTAAAACTAGAGTTCATGAATCAGTTCAGTATTTGTGTGTTTTTAAGCAGTGTCTAATCATTGTTTTAACAAAAGGTTTTTTATTTATTTATTTATTTTTACACAGGTTAAAAACTCTCACCACTCTGAACGGTCAGCTTGATGTCCTTATACTTTTCATTCCCAACTCCAAATCTGTACACGGCAGAATCCTGTGGGTTCAGCTCTCTGATCAACACTGTAAACTCTCCATCTACATTTGAATACATCTTGAACCTCCCGCTAGTGACAGACTTGCTATTTGTTTGATCTTTTATTACATTCCGGCAGCCAGTTTGTTCCATCCTGCATATATATTTTGTATTGTTTACATCCCACATTAGATCAGGGAATAAAATGACGCTTCCTCCTGAGTAGACAAACACATCAGAGCAGCACACTGGGCCTAGAGAGAAAAGAAAAACGAAACGTCTCACACATGCGAGAACCTCACAGAACCTTCTGTACTTTTCACTCTTGCAGTGTAAACATAACTGTAGCACACAGAACTAACATAGCACCCAATGGAGGAACAAACGATAATAAATAACTGCGCTTGCTGTGGAAGTGGTGAGTAAAGTGAAATATCTGACCTGAGATCAGGTAGAGGATGGAGATGAAGATCTTCATCTTGAGCTGAAGGGTCTTCATTCTGTAATTCAAATCTGCTTTTCCAGATTGAACTTATTCATAATCCTCTGTGTGTCTGTTGCTGCCTCTTCTTCTTTCTGCTGTGGTTGTTTCTGCTGTCTGTAGTTTTCTCACTGCTGTGGCCTCCACCCACCCACGTAAGGGTAAAGTCAAGCTTATGAAGAACTGAAAGCCCATCCCACCACCACCACTGACCAAATACCAGGAAATAAGGCTTGACACGTTGGACTAATCATTGCAGTCTTGATTAGGCTTTTTCAGAATGTGTTGCATACAGAAGCTAAAGATGACCCCTGTTTAGGCTTTCACCATTACTGACCGAAAAGGTAAACTAACAGACATGCATGTTATCTCAGCGAACATGCACACGGTCTTAGCTGCTTGTCCTCCTGGGCGGTGGGTGGTGGTGGTGGGTGGGGATGGGGATGGTCGCCAGAGCCTATCCCAGCGTTCATTGGGTGGAAGGTAAAATCCAGCTCAGGCCCTTGCTACGAGGCAACAGCGCTACCCACTGCACCACCGTTCTTTTCTTATCTGAGCAACCATTTGTTATTTACTTCTCCACCGCTATACAGGAAAGAATGACCGAAAGAAAAACTGCAGTAGCCAGGCGGAACTATTCAAAGTGATATGTGATGCTGAGCAAAATGCCTGCAGTGTCTTCAGTCTGAGGTCAGTGTTCAGTATTAAAGTCAGACAGCTGTGCAACTGTGAGTGTGGGATAAAGGGCTTGTCCCAGTCTATGGTAAAATTGTAGAGACTTGTACAAGAGACAATGATGTTGCTTACCCTCTGTAGGCTGGGTTACAGTTGGATCATGAGGTAGTCAAAGCAGCTATTGCAGCCTGTTCAATGCAGCAGTGCTTATTGCCTCTGTTAATTCATAGCTCCATGGTTGTGAAGTGGGTCTTAATGTCTGAGTGGGTCTGAATGTGACCAGAACAAAGGAGATGAGTGTGGATTCAGAAGGTCAAAGATGAGCCATACCCCTCTACGCATCAACGGGAAAGTGGAGGAGGTTTATGTTTCTGGTACTGCACATCACTGACAATCTTTCCTGGTCTCTGAACACCTCCTCCTTAGTAAGGAAGGCACCACAGTGCCTCTACTTTCTAAGGAGACTGAGAAGGGCTGGCCTGCAAACACCCATCCTCAGCCACTTCTACAGAAGCATCATAGAGAGCGTCCTGATCTGCAGCTGTCTGGTATGGAAAAGGCTCCACCTCTGATAAGAAAAGCACTGCAGTGGGCAGTGGAGACTGCCTAGTCTATCAAGGATTGTAGGAAAACGGAGTACTGACACGGCGGTGTCATTGAGCAGGGAGGTTTTATTCTTTCTCTCAAAGTAAACAACAAAACAAACAAAAGAAGGCTGTGAGCAGAAAGCTCATCACTACTGCAAGCTTCAGAGCTGTCTCTGGAGTTTCATGTTCAGCTTGTCACCCTGCTGTGTGCTCCTGTCTCCCAGGTCTCTCTCTCTCTCCTTACTGGGAAAAGAAGCTCATATTAATAGTGAAATGGGGAAGTAGCCACAGTTGTGTTTGCCAATCAGTCAGTGTCCTCACTCTGGCCCAGCCTCTCCCCTGCAGATCACGCTTGACCACGGCCCGCTGCCACAACAAGTTTAAAAATGATGTCCACGGCAATCAGCAACAGGGCCCGTTTTCATAGGCCAAATGTATGACGCACAAAATCTCTCCAGTTTACCAAAGTCTCATGGCCTTCTTATTTGTCCTATAATCTGGTCAAAGTCTGTGCACACCACTGGTTTTCTACATGAAACTGAGTGCTATTCATTCAGGTATGTTTAGCTGTATTGCCTCTACATCTGGGGGCAGTCTTGGGTTAGGGAACCAGCCTTGGGATTGGAAGGTCCCCGTTTTGATTCCTTGAGCTGTCAGTATATGACTGAAGTGCTCATGAGCAAGACACCAAACCCCAACTGCTCTCTGGGCCCTGTGGATAGGGCTGCCCACTGCTCTGGGCATGTGTACTCACTGCCCCTAGTGTGCACATTCACTTCTGTGTATGTTAAGTGATACATTTTTAATCCCACAAACGGGGAAATTCCACCTCCGCATTTAACCCATCCATGAAGTGAAACACCACATACACACTAGTGAATAGGGGGCAGTGAGCACACTTGCCCGGAGCGGTGGGCAACCCTATCCACGGCACCCAGGGAGCAATTGGGGGTTGGGAGTTTTGCTCAAGGACACCTCAGTCATGGACTGTGTGCTCTGGGGATCAAACCGGCAACCTTCCAGTCACAGGGCCAGTTCCCTAAAAGCATGTTTTAAAGCATGGATGAGTTAAATGCAGAAGTGAAAGTTCCAGGTTGTGGGACTAATAAGGGTCACTTAATCTTTAATTAAAATTGTTGGATTGGAATGAACCGGCACGCACTTTGGTAGGCTGCAAGAGTGGGTTTAATGAGGAAAATGCAGTTGTTCAAAACAAATGACAAATGCAAAATACAGTCTCAAAACATAATCCAACAGCATTACAACAGGCAAAATAACCAAATCCGTTTAAATAATAATGATGATAATAAACACAGACAGCACTTATATGACAGCAATTCAAGTTTGCTATTATAAAACCTGCTGATTACTCAAAATGTTTGCAAGTGAGATGAAAAAGAACGCAAATACTGGAATGAGAGTGACCCCTGGAGGCGCTGAGAGGAATTCCCTGGCATCAGGGTAACAAGGATATTTATTTTTCAACATTAGCCTAAAATAATACCACAAAAATACAGAAAAGTTATTTTCATAGTAAATTTTGCAACAGATATTATAGAAAATTATAGTTACATACATAAAACATGAACTCGAAGTTGATTCAAGACTGGGGTAAAGCTGATGATACAGCACGGATTAGAGGTTTACATTTACAGCATTTAGCAGACGCTCTGATCCAGAGCGACTTACAAGAAGTGCTTTGTCTATCTAGGGAAAGTATCTTTACTAGTTACCAGTAGGTTAGAGAGAAGGACGGTCCTGAGCTCAGATACTGCTAGAAACACAGTCACTGTAGATACAGAGAGAAAATGAAGAGCTGAACACAGAAGAGTGCAGTACAATAAAATTCAATTCATAAGTCCAGTACAATACATTACAATCAATACTTAATTCAGTACTTAACTCATTAGAAGTCACACATCCTTCATTTTTCATGTAATTTTTTTCCCAGACATCCACTAATTACATCATTCAGGATTAGGCAGGATTAAACAGTCCTGCTTTGTGGCTTGTTCAAGAAAAATCTTTAAGCTGAAACTTCAGAACTGGACTTCAAGGTGAGTAGGTGGCTGATACGCTGTATGGACAAAAGTATTAGGACACCTACACATTGCACCTACAGTAGCTTTTATGAATCCCATTCTAAATCCAAGGACATTAATATGGAGTTGGTCCCCCTATCTGAGGTCTGACCCTTCCTGGTTGAGTTGCTGTGCTTGTGAAATGGTTCCACTTTTCAGTAATACCACTCACAGTTGATGGTGGAATATCTGGGAAGGTAGAAATTTGGCAAACTGACTTGTTGCAGCGCCATGCTCGAATTCAGTTACCTCTTTAGAATGAGCCATTCTTTCACAAATGTGTAGAGGCAGACTGCGTGGCTAGGCGCATCGTTTTATACACCTGTGGCAAAGAGACTGAATGACGGTGAATGAAACACCTGAATTCAGTGGTTAAGGGGTGTGTCCCAATACTTTTGTCCATATAGTGTATATGCATTGGTTTACATGATGTCACAAAAACAATGAATTAAAAGTAGGCTTTTGTCTAAGCGTAGCTGCTTAGTTTGCATAGCCACATGGCCGGGGAGCAAACAGTAAAAATTTTGTGGACCATGATGTTGGCCCTTAAAAGCTACTCCAGTCCTGTGCCGTGTTTGACGGCGCCGTACATGGTAGCAGGTTCCTCCTTACTCGAGGTCGCTGGAGCATCAGTGGATACAGCTGGATTCTTCTGGAAGCTCACAGCGGCATAAGTGGGGCCGCTGTCTTTGGGTGGTTGCTCAGTGGAGTGAGCATCTTCATCAGAGGTGTTGGTGGGTGCTGAAGCGTTTCTGCTGTGCTTAACCTCCGCATGGTTATAGACCACAGAGGGATCCTGAGAGTGGGTAATAAACACACCTTTTACATACTGTTTACTTACTATTACAGAACATCTGACCAGCATCGTAATTACTCACCTGTTCATGGTCTTTACACTTTGTCTTTGATGAAGGCGTGGAACCTGTAATGATTTGGAATAAAGGCACTGCTAAAAACGACATATTGCCAAGTGAAATCGTGAAATCTAACCAAACTCTGTATTTTTTACTATTTCTCTTTTTGAGATTTGTTTGTGTGTTATATGACATGATACAGTGGGAGTATCTTATTCTAGTGGCAGATCATTTTGCTTTGCTTGCTTTGGATAATCTTTATATTAATCTTTATTTCATTGAATATTCTTACAGCAATCTCATATTGAGAGTGATTAGATATTTAAACTTGATTTAAGATTATTTCACTTGCCATTTGCAGTGACGCTCAGTGTCTCAAGTTTTCAAATGCCGTAAGTGTGTCTGTGAGTGTAGATGGTAC